>NW_026851356.1:0-67870 GCF_030913485.1 Colletotrichum godetiae
CAAGCTTGCGGAAGTGAAGATCAGTCACCTGCAGGCAACTCATATATCGACAACGATAGACATCATACAGTTTAATCACCCATTCTGCACATCTGACACATCCTCTGCTATTGTTCCGCGATGATACCATGTAATATCTAACAAGTACCATCTCAACAAAGCCTCAATCCCTATTCATCTCAAAAGTGATTATCTGCTCACGGCCACGCCGAAGCAGTCATGCCGCCGCCTACTGCCACGCCAGAACAACTGCCGGCCAAAGGCCAGTAAGTTCCTACATGGGATATCGAGGATTGGCAAAATGAAAGGGCTCAATCGGGATTCGAACCCGAGACCTCGCCCATTTTCACGCTATGCGCAAGGATTGGTAAACCCGAAGGGCGAATCATACCACTAGACCATTGAGCCAGGAGATCCCTGTGGGATCCAATGAGTGGTGTACAAGTGGCGACTTGGCCCCAGATTGCCCTTTATAAACCCTTAGCAAAACTCCGTTACACGAAGAATCGTCGAATGCTCGACAATGCGGGTGCGAAGCAAAAGAAGTCTGAACGTTTTGCCATGCGGTGGTTTTGAATTCGGCTGCCAAGTGAATGCGATACTAAAACAAAAAGGAACTCTATATGTCCACGTCTGGACTTATGTCTCCTGGGGTATCTTCACTGTAAACCAGCCAACCTCCTGAAGCCGACATTCTCCACGACCCTCAATCCGCCGTTCAGCGTAATAATCCCCTTCCCACCAGCAGCAAGTCCATCATCCACCTTGCCCATCGCCATCTCAGCCATGAATCTGCCCAAGACCTCCGTCGGGCTGACAAAAGATGGCAAAGCTGTTCGTATCACGGGGCCCAGGAACATGTTCATAGTATTGTACAGCGCGCCTGCGTTCGGCGCATAGGTCTCGACGGCCTTATGGCCGGCCTTGTCTACGAAAGCAGGGCGGACAGACTCGGCACGTAGACGCGGGTTCGCGGCGCGCATTTCGGACAGGAGGGTCTCGGTCTCGCCCTTGACTCGGGCGAAGATGGCGCTGAAGCGGCCCGGCGTCTGCGTTGCGCCCTCGCCTGAGACGTAGATGAAGCGGAAGGGCTCGTTGTCTGGCGGCAGGTTGGCGAAAGCTTTTGCTGCTTCCAAGGTGTAGTCCTTTGTGATTTTAACGTATTCCCTTGCGGACGTGTGAGTACTTCTCATGTTTGTTGGGGTGGGTTTACGGGGGGTGCGCTTACTCTTTGCTGACCTTGTTTTGGCTGATGCCCAGTGCCCACACAGCGCCGTTCGCGCCCTTGAGCTTTTCGAGTACCTCCGCGTCGTACTTTTCAAAATCCTTGTGGATGATGACGTTGATCCGAGGATCTTTGGCGGCCTCAGCCATGGGGATGGGCTTCCGGCTGAGGACTGAGATCTTTGTGACGTCCTTTATCTTGATCATGGCATCGAGAACGCCTGAGCCTACGAGGCCTGTGGCTCCAGTGAGGATGAGATGCATCGTGTTAGTGATGTCGATTAAATCGTGCGCTCAGAATGACAATGATGTCTGTGTGGCAGTGGTGACGCTGGCTTGCCCGTGTTTAAGTGTCCTGAGAATCGAGAGTGAAATAGAATGAGAACGTTTACATCCACATCTCAGTCAGGTCAGCAGCGATCCGGTCATCTTTTGAATCTCAATTCTTCGTGATGGTGCGGGCGGTGCGGGCGGTGCGGCCGCGTCCTGCGGATGATGAATCCACACTGGCGCCGGGAGGCGTCCCGGACTTAGCGGTATCGCCATCTCACGGCGCCTGGATTGCGGGCGCGGCTGCTTCTGGAATCTGGATCAGGCAGTCAGACCTCAAAAGGATCTTCTCCGAGGCTTAAGGGCCTATGATGGGACTTCTGTTTGTCTGACGGGACATTGTTGTACCGACAGTTGTTCAATCCGTCCAGTCAAATTCAGCGAACCTCTTAACCGGTGTGAGACATTCATCCGATTCTGATGCTTGACTATCGACATCCTTTAAGCTTACGTCCATCAGCAGCCACTGTGCCACTGAAGCCCCAGTCTATGCAATGTCCCCCAGGTTGCTACGGGGTACTCCGTACGGAGGTGCGTCTCAATAGTCCTTGCAGTTGCTGCCAAGACCAACCCCTGCCATAGACAGGGGAGTCGACAAGGGGCTGGCTAGGGTGTGTACAAGCGGCAGATTTCGGCCACTTCCACCCACTGTAATTATCGTCAATTCAGCGGTAAAAAGTCGTCAATTGAGGTCAATTAGTGGTCGTTTGACGGTATAATCCAGCCCGACGACCCTCTTTGTATTCATTGCCGCCCTCTAGGGCAATTATCTGTTGGATGTGGTGAGGTACCCTTTCTATCCATTTCTGGATCTCCTCTTGCGGTAATGCTTTCCAGCACTCTTGCCAGCGACGTACTGCTTCGGCCCGTGACGAAGGCGCCCCCTTCCTGGTGGTCCATCTCTTCATCCACGGCCAGCAAGGTTCAATGGGATTGAGGTCGGGCGAATTACCCGGCCAGAGAAGCTTCGTAATCTCGAAAAGGCTGTACGTATAGTGGGTGAAGTGATGGTCGTGAGCGGGTGCCTTGTCCTCTTGTACGATTGGATTACCAGGTAATCCTTTGATATAAGGGAATAATTTGGGTAATAGGATCTCTTTGCGGTATCTGTACCAGTCAATTCCGCCCTTGCCGTTCCGTATTAACTTGCCCGACTTCGCATTCCAATTGAATTGGGGCTTACGGCCCGGTTGGTTCCGTAAGCCCATTCGCTCCATACCACTCTCGAGCTCCCACTGTTGACGTCGAACGGGCTCGAGCTCTGCGTTAAGCTCGGTAATCACTGCGTCGGCAGCCTTCCTCTCAGCAGCAGTCTCGGGAATCCAACAGTGGCACGGCCCTTTCGAATCGTATGAGAAAGACCCCCAAAACATGAATTCGGAATAACCCTTCCACCTCTCTCGTATGCACTGCCTAGAGTAGGCCTCGTCTGGGCGACGCCAGAGCTTATAGCTACCGCGGCGGTGGTTGAGGGCAACCGCGGTCTCGTCTGACCATACAACCCGCTTCCAATCGTCGAGGGTCCAGTATTGGTGGTCGAGGCACCACTTAAGTCGCTCTTGCCGCATCCTTTTCGTTAAGCCTGGCTTGCGGGTTGGTTTGGTCTTGTGGAAGCCATAGCGACGAAGGATTCGCCAAACAGTCATTGCAGATACGTCAACGCCCTCGTCCCTTAATAGGTCCCCAGCAATATCAGTACAGTTCTTTTCACGCCCATACCGGTCGCGGCAGACCTTGCGGATGACGGCATCGTTGACCTCTTTCGTCTGTTTGGTTGGACGGCCACTTCGGGGGGCATCTTCGTAATGGGCGGGCTCAATCGAGAAGGTAGGAGCAGTTGGGTCGAATCCGTTCTTTTTTGCGCGGGCAAGAACGTCGTAAACAGTTCGAACTGGAATTTCTAGAGCCTGAGAGACCTGTTCAGCAGTCCACCCAACAAGTCGACTTCGTAGAGCAAGAATCACTGCCCTGACGCCTGGATCTAGCTTCTTCTTTGTCGGCATCTCAGGATCCATACTGAGGAAAAAAGAGCAGCGTAGTAAGTAGCGATTTGGCGGTTTTGATATTATCGTAGGATTAGTGGTAGTATCGTAATGGCGGTGTATGGGGTAAAATCGTTGCTATGGGCAGTGCTGGGGGGAAAGTAAGTAAAGTGGGTCAAGATCAATCCCTAGGCTCTTATTGGTTCAGATGGGCAGTAATTGTGGGTCTGGGGCTTGGCAGCGACTGCAAGGACTATTGAGACGCACCTCCGTACACGCTGTCCCAATCGAAATGACCTGCAGGCTGCAGCTAAGGTAGAATTCCGCTGTTATTCCCGCCAAACGCCGAAATTGCAGAATTTCCGCAGCGGACAATATCATCATGGCCGCTGAGACGGCAGGGTTTTCAAATTTTGAAGGGGACTTCGGTGTCCTTCCACTTGGTTGAGCTTATTTGCAACTCTTACGTTACTGGAGGTTAAACGCTCGCCATTAGATTTGACGAAGAGTTCGTGGTCTATCAGCTTCTCTATGTCGCTTGCGATGTGCCACTCTACCCTTTCGTGTACTCCTTTCACCTGTCTTTATCTTCAATGCTCCTTGCTTCATTCCCAAGACGCGCTTACCTCCTCGCTCTGCATTGCGGCTCTACCAAACTTGTTTTACCGGTACTTCCTCGCGTTACACGCGCGGTCTCCTCGTATCGTCGGGTTGATCACATTGGTCACGAAGCATTAATCGTTATCGCAAACAACAAATGTTTCGTGTCCGGCACGTAGATTTCTAAGTGGTAATGCCTCGATTGCCAGGAAATTGGTGTCTGCTGCTCGGTTTCCCGTAAAAAGACGCAATATTATATTGTACACAGACTCTTCAGCAAATTCAAATTCCAGACAAGCCTGGCCCGACTTCACGGAGAGTGTTTCCACTAGCTCTGAAGACATTGCCAATTTTGATGTGAGTGAGCCACTATGAGAACATCTCAGGCATAGAGTTGAAGTTCATGATAGAGCTGAACCCGAACCCATTATTGTCCTGAAATCAAGTTAGAAGGCAACGTCAAAACAATTTGGGGCTTTCAAGGAAGAAGACCTACCACGGATGTGCCCCAATCCCAATCCCCAAGCATATCGACTCCGGCATCAAAGTCCATATCCAAATCATGCACATCGGGCATGCTGACTCCTTCCTCAATCACATCGCCCCCTGCCAATTCCGAGAGCAACTCATAACACTCTTTTACCCGCTCCTTACAAGCCTCCTCAAAGAAGTCCTCGATCTTGTCATCGTTGACACCCTGCTCCAACCCATGAATATGCGCAATGAGCAGCACACTCAGCGCGTGGCCCTTGATGTTCGTCTCTCCAGATTGGATCCGATTTCGTGACCAGTCGTACACAGCTTCGAGGATACCCCGTAGCTGATCCTCAGAGCCGCTGTAGATCATTGAGTGCCCATTCCTCACTTCCTCCTCCTTGATATTGATAAGTTCCAGCCCCAGTGTCATGACGCCCTGGAAGGGAACAGACCTGTAGAACCCGGCACCGTTAATCGTCAACCGATGGAAATCCACCTCCGAAGGCGTCGCAGGCTTCACCGTGGCGCCTGTGCCAGACTTATCCGGGGCCAGGAAAGCAACCTCGCACAACCGCAGCGCCGTATCGACGACCATCTTGCGAGAGAAGTAGTACACCGGGTTCCGCAGCGCCAGCGGGGCGATCTGGTGGTGGAGGGCGAAGAACAGCCGGTACGTCAGGAACTGAACGTACCGCAGCTGGAAAGAGGTGACGGCCGGGTGTATCTTGAGCTGTTGCATCATCCTCTGGAGTGCTTTGCTCAGTTCGTTGCTGTGACGGAGAGTCTCTTCGTAGACTGTGTCTGATCGGAATTCGTTCACGCGTTTTGCTACCGCCAGACGAGTTGCGAGTGTTCCGAAGACTACGAGCGGTACTGTCATCTGCGTATGTGTACCCGGGTCCCTGGGCACAGGGAAGGCTGTTTCACCGTCCTCGACGAGTTGCTCGTCGTCTAGATTCGCCGGTAACTCCGTATCGAAATCGTCCAATGAGATGAGAGGCGGACCGCCAGAGTCGATGCTCGTCTGTAGAGTGATCTCCAAGATCGTGACCCATAGCCTCCTACGCATTTCAGCGCGATATGGAGACATTTTGATGATCGATTTGGGGTCGCGGTGCAGTCCCATGTACATGGCAGTCCTGAGGAGGGCACCGGCGCCAATCCAGGTGAGATCACAGCCGATATTAGCCGTGTGACGGAGGTAGTGCATCAAGCAGCGGATCTGAAGCCCGGGAATGGTCATCTTGGACTTCTCGCAAGGCGTAATGAGCCAGAACATGGCCTCCCAGAACCACTGGATGGCCAAGTTCCGTAGGGTGAAGCGTTCATCGTGCATCGTGGCGCCGATGCCCATGCACAACTGCATGGTGATGATGAAGGAGTCGCTCGCGTCAGAGGGGTTGAGCCAGTACTTTTCATAATCTGCCTTGAAGGTTGGAACGTGGATGATGCGGTGGACGGACTCAAAGGTGCGGAGATAGTTGTCGATGAGGACGTCGGCTAGATCTCGAGAGGGCATGCTCTTGCCGGTTGAGATTGTGCTGAATGAGGGAGTCCGGCGGGCTTTGATGATGCGGCCTAGCTTCTTGCATTTTTCTAGGTCGACGTATAGTTGTGATGATCGACGGTTCTCGAATTTTCTTGCAAAATTGACAAGGCGGTACAACTAGAGTAAGTGTAAGCGTCTACTGCGCTGGTTCAATGCGACAAGGAGGGAAACTAGTTTCGCATGATGGACCATGGTCTGGCACCCAACTGAATGATACAAGAAAAGAAAGTAAGAGACAAACAAGAGGCACTCAAACCCCGGGCATAACAGATAGACCATTGTATGGTATGGTATGATGAAATAGAACAAGAGGAGAACATCACTAACCATATCAGCCGCGTTCATCCAATGACTCTGCCCAAAGTAACGAGTCTTGCTGACGCAGCCCCGGCTATATCTCAACCCCTCTCGGAGACCAGGAGTAGGTTGAGATACATCTTCTTCCCGAGCTCCATACTTGACGGTAAGATCCGACAACTGCTGCTCGAGCTGCTTCACCCGATCAACCAGCGAATTCACCGTCGACGAGGAACCGGGGCAGCTTCCGGGGGTCGAGGCCGTGTCCGCCCTCACGCTCACGGGGGCCGGGGGACGCGTAGATCTTACGGGCCGCCACGTACCAAAGTCTGCGGGGCCGGAGTGTTCTCCAGGGTTAGTTGCATCGAAGAGGGGGTGTCCATCGAGTGTCCTGGGGTTGTGAGTACGGGGGGAGGCTTCTGAAAGGGGCCGAGAAGTCGGTATGATTGGTTCTGGAAACCCGAGGCCTGACTCGCTGGCCCTCGTTGAACCATGAACAGGGTCTTTGAAGTTCTCTAGCCGTGTCCGGGTGGGTAGAGGTGTGCTTGCACCGACGGAGGAAGAGGAAGAGATCGGGGGCCTCGCCCGCAGGGATGAGGACGCGGGGAGGATAGGGTCCGGCAGGCGGAGAGCAGTGTGGAGAGCACCACCGTTATCCTCAGCCCCATGCTTGGGACTCTTCCTAGATGCCGGCTTTGTCTGCGAGGTGTATGTGCAGAGGGCGTGCTTAGAGCGGACGCAGGTGCTGCAGGGGAGATTCCTATCGCAGCGGACTTTACGACGGCGGCATTGCTCGCATGCCAGGGCTGGTCTGCGCCGCTTCTTCTGCGCTGAAGGCTGATCCGGGCTTCTCAAAGATTCCATTCTGGGAAGTGAATAAGTTCTGGTTTGGGAGATGGGAGATGGGGGAAGGATGCGATCGTGGGAGGCGGGCTGGGCGACCTTGGTGGGAAGCTCGGCTTTTTGAACTGAGTCCGAATTTCACGCTGGTAAATTGGTCCCGGTTTAGACTATGCTGTTGCCTAGTCCGAGAATAGGCGGATCAAGGGTCATCAAGATAGTAAAAGTGGAATATCTTATCAATTGATGAGATAAAATCTGTATTGTGAAAGGGGTTGAGAACGATGAACATGATGTTGGAGGAGTAAGACAGGGCTTATCCCCGACATGTCGTCGGGATTCTTGCGCTTGTAGACCGTTCCGCCCGCCATACACCGAGGTTTTCGGCAGTTTGATTGGCTTAAAGACCTCGCAACGAAAACACCGAGCTGCTTTTGAATTTGCCGACTCGCATCCTACCGGAACTCGGACTTGACGCTACGCGTAGTACCGATAGCCATTGCGATACGAATAATCCGTATATAATGTCTCTGTTGACAACAATTTGGTTGCCCATGTATTTCTTTATCAGGGCAGATCCGACCTCTCACTGCCTCGCAGTCCGCGTTCATCGCGCCTTGTATTTATGTCTTTCTAGTACGGAGTATCATTGTACATTTCCCATACTTTTGTTGTCTATATGGACGTACTGGTGAAATCGAGTACGTGGTCATGGCCGAGGAGTATTGACCTCACGTACGAACGCCCAACGTCTCGGTTTCCTTGGCGACGGCAACCGGAAGGTCTCAACTGACTACTGAGAGAAACACTCTTAAGAACCTGGCGATTCAGGAATCTGTCTCCTGGTGCTTTAGAATGAAAATGCACGCCCCAACATTAAAATTTCGGCGGAAACACTAATTTACTTAATGCTATGAGTATCCGCAACTCCGCCGCGTCCACGTCACTGAGCTGCCCTCGGCTACGTTCTGAAATTCAAGTCCTGCTCGTCCGCGAAAGAGACCAAGAAGATCGAGGGTGAGCTCTGTGTTAGCATTATTCGATTCCTGTTAGCGCTACTGCTAAGATGACTTCTCAGAAGATGACGCCAGAAAGTTCGAATCATTCTAGATGGGTATGTTTTTCTTTCTGAATTACTACACCTTAGAAATCTTGAGGCGTTTGGGACCAATAAGCAACAAATTTCCAAAATACTAAGGTAGGTACTAGAGTAATGACAGGCAGGCAGTTTCTAAGGCAAATTGATCATATTTAACGTCAAGTTCGTACCCGGTGTGTTTTCTTCCGGGACGAAACGTTTCTAGGCAAAGACTCGCAAGGCATCTCCCATCGACTCCAGAATGGATAGTACATGCGTACGTATTCTCATGAGAGGCAACGGCTAATTATGGATCCGCAAGTCCGAAGTACGGATATTCCCCGGCGCCTTGGCTTCCCAGAAACTGCAGTGCACGCCGGTGTCCGAATTTGACAAGCGTAGCTGTCATTTCGCGCTCTGGTTCCGAGCATGTTGAAAAAAAGACGACACAGAATCGCACATCTTACGTGACCAGGAGAGTTCAGCACAATTGCGTTGCGCAGTCTGAGTCTTTTGTATGATATTTCCCAGTACCTCGAACCAGATAATGGAGTCGTCGACGTTTGATGAGGCGACACGCCACTGGTGTAGCGTAGCCCCCAGAACCAAGAGCCAGACTTGTTTCGCACTGATACGCTGATCTAGAGACTCTTCGCCTTTGACCTTGACCGGGCTACCGTAGTATCGAAGATGTGATAAGGCGAGGGACCATCTGTTGAATGCTCCTTTATGATCGACGCGGTACTCTAGGCATAAGCTGAGCACTGCCGAGTCCTGGAAGAGATTGTCTCCAAAGACGACATTATTGGCGTTTTCTTGAAAGACCAGTAGATTCGGGTATAGATGCCACGATGATATGGCGAATAAGACGATCCTGTTGTCCGCTTGTTGAGGCTTGTTGTTTAGAAGGCTCTACATTGTCTCCAATGCACGTATCCAGGCCTTCGTTACTTTCTCATACATCGTTCCGGTATCAATAAATGGGGTCCTCACATTATTCATAATGAGGGTAAACTGGTTCCACTTCAGGTCCATGGAGCGGTCAGCTCGTCGGAGCCAGGCTCTTGCGCTTGCATCCTACCTGGCGAGATCATCTCGGGTAATGTCTTGCTGTATGGCGAGGACGGTATGAGGGTTGACTAGTTTGCCAATGTCGATGAGCGTTTGAACTTGAGCCTTACGATCACGAGTCAATTCAACCCAGATAGATGTTGCAGTTTTGGCGTCCCAGGCGCGTGCCAGGATGCATGGTAGCAGGTACGCCCCAATAGACGCGGATGTAGAGGTTGCGGCAGCCCAGATACAGGTCCCATCAGCGCCAATGAAGTCTTTGAAAGGGCCATCGTCGGTCGTGCCCTGAGGGTTGATGTTCGGACTGTCTAGTATCTCTGACGCCCGAGTTCCAAAGGCTTTGAGTAGCTCAGGAGTGTCAGGCAAGATGTCATTGAAGAGGAAGCCAAGCCGACAGGCGGTTTTGTGCAGGATGCCGTCTCCTGCTTCTCTCTTTCTCCGTGCTGTAAGGGCTGAGCCTACTCGTTGGAACTCAGCCGCAGGGTTGCAGCGGACGAGTGAGATATCTAGGTTGACGTTGACAAGGGCAAGCGAGAATTCATTTCTGTTTGAAACGAGAGAGGCTTGGAAGTCGCCGAAGTTTGCCATGATTCAAATACTATATCGTGATTGGCAGGCTCGGACAGTAAAAAGTGAGAGGAGAAAGCTCAGGACCGTTGACAAAGGTGATATCTGACTTGGTGTGTTGAGGAGAATCCTGGGACCTTTGTATGTGTAGGAAATTCGAGGAGTTTTCTTCATAATCCCGTAGTGTACTCAGCCTCAGCGAGACATTGAACGACAGGAAGATTCGCCTCGCCCGCGCCCAACATGACTTACTCAGGCTTCCACATTTGAGAAGGACTGCCCGTTTCCTATTCGTTGGTTACGCACATGAATCCGCCTAGTTCAGAACTCGCATACGCCACCATGTCCTTCAAGTACGGCCAGATCATCCGCAGCCCTAAACTCCAAGTATCTACTTAGCTAGTTAATAACAGTTCAAGGACACTGATAGTAGTAATTTCTCTCAAGACATGCGATGCTGAAGTACCTGGGCACTTTTCGAATGAAAATGGACATGACATAGTGGGTTAGATTTGCCACCAATTCACATTGAGAGCGTGAGGCCTTTCTGAATACGCCGACAAGGCGGCACCTCTGCATTTCTGTGGTGTTCCTCTAGCCCGAGCAGCCCGATTTGATTAGGTAGTCCAATGCCTTCCCGGCAACTCAGACCTGGCGTAAATCCAGTCCTCTCTCAAATATTATATGACATGTGTTGCTAGCGTTGACAACATGTAATCTTATGAAGCAACAATAGACACGACACATTACTGACAGCTTCTGCGCGCGGGGCGGCACTCAAGGGGCGAGATTTACTTGAAACATAGTGCTACGAGACCGTCACGCTTTTGGAATCTGGAGACTTGATGCGGCCATGTGCCACTGAGATGCATGTACATAGCACAATGGCGGAAAGCACAGGGAGGGCTTCATTTTTTCAACGGTAACTGCTTGGATTTCTAGGTAAAATGGGAATAGGAGACCAAATGTACAAGACAGAAACCTCTTCCGCACCCGAGATGCAGCATTAGTTCAGGAGATCATTGTACACGGGAAGTAGGTTGTGGTTAGGGAAGGGGTTCGTTCCTCGTTCGCCGCCAAGCAGATGGTATATGCTTCGGCCCGTCTTTCACTGCTCTCCGCTTCCTCCCTTTGGCGAAAAAGCCACAGGTCATATCCATCGGCCTGGATGTCTATAATTCTCTCACGCCGGGTACGCCTCTTCGAAACTTTCATCATGCCTCTTTTTGCCTCCGCACGCGCAACACAACGTCAACAACAACGACAGCAGATTCTGCTTACAGAAGGAGCTCGAGGGGGTTCTCGAGGACCTTCTTGAGCTCCTTGAGGAACTCGGCACCAATGGCACCGTCAACGACCTTGTGGTCGAAGCTGCCGGTAATGGTGATCTGGTCGTCGAACTCGACGCCGGTGGTGCCGTCCTCGGACAGAGCGGGGACAGCAACCTTCTTGGTGGTGCCGATGGCGAGGATGGTGGACTGAGGGGGGTTGATGACGGCGGTGAAGTTGTCAACGGCGTCGTTCATGCCCATGTTGGAGATGGAGATGGAGCCGCCCTGGTACTGCTCAGGCTTGAGCTTGCCGTCGCGCGCGAGCTTGGCGAGCTTCTTGACCTCGGTGGAAATACCCTCGAGACCGCGAGCCTCGACACCAGTGACAATGGGGGTGATGAGGCCAGTGGGGGTGGAGACGGCGACGGAGACGTCGACGGTGTTGTGCTGGCGGATGACATCGCCGCGCCAGCTGGAGTTGGCCTGGGGAACCTTCTTGGAGGCGACACCGATGGCCTTGATGAGGAAGTCGTTGACGGACAGCTTGTACTTGCCGTCAGAGGAGGCGTTGAGGGCCTGGCGAAGCTTGAGGAGCTTGCTGACGGAGATGCTGGAGGAGACGTAGAAGTGGGGGTTGTTCTGGGTAGACTCCTGGAGGCGGGAGGCAATGGTCTTGCGCATGCCGCTGATGGGGAAGTCCTCGTAGGAAGCGCCGGGGGCAGCGACAACGGGGGAGGAGACAGCCTTCTTGACATCCTCCTCGGTGATCTTACCGCCCTTGCCGGATCCCTTGACGTCGCCGATGTTGATGCCCTTCTCCTTGGCGAGGCGAACGGCGCTGAAGGAGGCATTGGGCTCACGGTCAAGAGCGTTCTCGAGCTTGCCGGCGGGCTTGTTGAAGTCGTCGGAGGAGTTCTCGGGCTCGGGGGTAGGGGCAGGGGCGGACTCGGACTCCTTCTTGGGAGTCTCCTTGGGGGCGGGCTTGGCCTCACCACCGGCGTCGGCGGCGGAGAATCCCTCGAAGGCGCTAACATCGGTGCCCTCCTCAACAAGGACGGCAATGGGCTGCGAAGGACGGGTCAGTTTGCGCGTACATCATTGCAGTGTTGTTGGTAGCGGCGTTGATGATGATGGGGGTGATGGTGAAATGCGCCAGGCGGACTCGACGAGGGGAATTGGGAATTGGAGGAGTATACGTACGTTACCGACGGGGATGTCCTTCTCACCGGACTCCTTCAGGAGCTTGGCGATAACACCCTCCTCCTGGAACTCAAAGTCCATCTGAGCCTTGTCGGTCTCAATCTCGACCAGGACATCACCGGGGGCGATGGTGTCACCGGCCTTCTTCTGCCAAGATCCGATATTTCCCGCCGTCATGGTGGGCGACAGAGCGGGCATCTTGATGATGGTGTGCGGGGGGTAAGAGGCGTAACATCTCAGGATCTGGGAAGAGAGGTTGCTGCGGAGGAGGGCATTCGGACGAACAGTCCGTCTCAGGACTGAGGAGATCATGGTGAATAAGTAGCTCTCGCGGGCGGCGCGAAAGCAGGGAGAAATTTGGCGATGGTTAAAGGGCGGACCGGGCTCGGGGGAGGCGACGATGCAAGAGGATGATCCTTTGAGACGAAGAAAGGACCGTCGACGTCGAACAATTGAAGCCTAAGGGCAATTGAATGACGGATTGCACGAGAAGAGGAGAAGGGGGGGGAGGGAGAAAGAAGAAAGATGGAAGACGACGCGGGATTATTCTGGGACGGCGAGGTTGATGCTCGAGATTGTCGGACGGGAATCTTTCCTTGGGGCTGGAGTTTTTTGCGTTGAGCTCCGTCGCTGGATGGAGCTTGGGGCGCTAGGCCGAATCGGGAGCTAGCGCGTCCCTACAAAATACGCCGCAGGGAGGGACGACCGTTAGGCGCACATTGGCTCACTGAGGGCACTGGGCGAGGCCTGGACACAGTGGACAGCAGCGCCCTGTAGCATACATACATAGGTGCCTATTGGTCTTCACCCAAGGCACAGGTGTGGGCAGGCAGGTACTTAGTTTCGCCGATAATTGTGGCCGGTGCTTAACGCCAATGGGCCAACAGGGTCCGCGATCGCTTTGCTCGCTGTGCGGTCTTGATTAAGACCGAGAGGCCAAAGGGACTTTTCGGACTTGAGATGGTGGAGTGGGAATAGCCCGGGAAAACAAGGGACCTCACGACGACAACATAGACCGTGTGTCCAATGAGAACAGACAATGTTGAGAGCAGTGCGGGTCTACGGTGATTGTGCTCCGTAGGTCCATTGGGTGATTGGCCGCAAGTAAGCGTATCGACACGTGACCGTTGATAAGAGCAGATAAGACAAGGCACCGATAATGGAAGACGGGAGGCGCGACGTTGGCACCTCACGTTGCCAAAAAAAAAAAAAAAAAAACCAGAAGAGTGGCCAAAAGAACACGGATGCCACTTCGCTTACCTCAGCTTCACAGCCCCACCTTTACACGGCCTGTGCTCCATCTCCAATTGCTGACATAAGGCAATTAAACACGAAGAGAGGTGGCCGCTCCCTGGCCACGCCTTGCTCAGCCCGCCACGTAAACCAGATGGTCCCGTCGACTAGCTGGAGTCCGTCCTCCTTCAGAAAAAAGAACGCTCCATGCAGCAGCTACATTAAAATCGACCAGGGCCACCTCGGATTACAGTGTCGCCAGCTTCATCACACAGTGTTCGAACGAAGCTTGAGAGTTTCCTCACCTTACGAGCAGCTCTACACCAACAGCTCACAGTGCCAGCCATCACCACGAGCACAGGAAATCAGGTAGCTCCAAGTGCCAGGTCCCATTCCCCAAGCTAAGCGTGGGACAGAGCCAGGGGTCCCTCCATTCAAAGAAATTTGGACCGTCATTACCATCTCCATCTTACGGTCTGCCTGCGCTGTCCAATTCGAGAGGACTGACAGACTACCTACAGCATATAGCGGTGCTGCTTCGTATTGCATTTCTCGACAAGCTGGGGCGACTGCATCACCAACCTGGAATCCCATCATCACCATCAACGCCATAACCACCACGACCACGGCCACCATAGCTACTGGCACGATCGTCCACTACCACGACTCCCGAGGATCGATGCTGCCGTCTCCGAAGACGCCGGATACACCACCGAACTAATACACTTCAACCTGGGGCCCACCCCTTGCTTTCCCGTCCTCTCCACGTCGCCCTGCATATGCGCATGCGCCCCTCGATGCCCGGCCCAGCTTACCTATATACCTTGCCATTGCCTTTGCTGCTGCAAGACTTCTAGATTGGCGTGTCGACTGTTTCTCGAAAACCTCTTCTGATCACGAACTGTCCCTCGACTCGCGAATGGCACTTGGTGTCTTTAGTGCTCCCCCATGAGCTCCCTCAAATTCCTCGTCTCCTCTCTGGAGGCCATTGCCGCTTCCAAAGAGGCCCAGAGGAACAAGCAGCTCACCGAATCTCTCCAAAAGACGCTCACTGCCATCAAGGAGAGTGATCCGAATTTCCCGGATCCCGAAATAGTCTTCGCCCCGTTGCAACTGGCGACGCGCACAGGAAATGTCCAATTAGTCACCGGCGCACTCGATTGCATCGGAAAGCTCATATCATACTCCTACTTCAGCTTGCCGACCACAGCAGACGGCCAGCAAGATGCTCCCGCTGACAGAGCCCCCCTCATCGAGCGAGCCATCGATACCATTTGCGATTGCTTCCAGGGGGAGACAACCGGCGTCGAGGTCCAGCTCCAGATCGTCAAGTCGCTCTTGGCCGCTGTCTTGAATGACAAGATTGTTGTCCACGGCGCCGGTCTCCTCAAGGCCGTTCGTCAAGTCTATAATGTTTTCCTCCTGTCGAGAAGCACTGCGAACCAGCAGATGGCCCAAGGAACACTCACGCAAATGGTTGGCACCGTCTTCGAGCGCGTGAAGACGAGATTACACATGAAGGAGGCCCGAGTGAACCTCGAAAAGTTGAAACACAGCTCGAGCAACATCACCTTTGAGCAGGGCGACTCTATCAATGGCACTACCATTGCAGAAGGAAAAGATGAAGAGGCAGACGAGGAAGAAGAGGACGATTCTGCCGCGGCCCCTATTTCCGAAACCGAACAGACCCCGGTCGAAAGCGAAGAGAATGGCAATGGGAAGCTCACACTCAAGGATTTGGAGCACCGCAAGAGCTTCGACGATTCACACTTGGGCGACGGCCCAACCATGGTGACGGAGATCAAGCCCGGAAGGAAAGCTGCACGATCCGTATCTGAGCAGTCCACCCCCGAGTCGTCCCTCGAAGACAGTCCCGAAGCCCTGGACGCCGAAGACGAGGTGTACATCAAGGACGCCTACCTAGTCTTCAGATCCTTCTGCAACCTTTCCACCAAAGTGCTGCCGCCCGACCAGCTCTACGACTTTCGTGGCCAGCCCATGCGCTCGAAGCTCATCTCCCTTCACCTCATCCACACCCTCCTCAACAACAACATTGCCGTCTTCACTTCTCCTCTGTGTACCATTACGAACTCCAAGAGCAACGAGCCCACGACCTTTCTTCAAGCCGTCAAGTTCTATTTGTGTCTTAGCATAACGCGCAACGGAGCAAGCTCCGTCGACCGCGTTTTTGATGTCTGCTGCGAGATTTTCTGGTTGATGCTCAAGTACATGAGAGAGTCTTTCAAGGTTGGTGCTTGGACTTTTTGCTTGGCTTCCGTCGTGCTAACACTTTCTTAAGCTGGAAATCGCAGTATTTCTCAATGAAATCTATCTCGCCTTACTGGCACGGCGCACAGCCCCCATCTCTCAAAAGGTGTACGTTGTCAACATTTTGAACAGGTTTTGCGCGGATTCGAAGGCCCTGGTGGAGACATATCTCAACTACGATTGCGAGCGCAGTGTAGACAACATTTTCCAGACCATCATCGAGGACTTGTCCAAGTTTTCAACAGCTTCAGTTCCGGTAACGCCCGTTCAAGAGCAGCAATACGAGGAACGGAGCGCGAAGAGTACGTCAGGAGGCGAATGGCAGCTCAGAGCTATCCTCCCACCGCCCCTCTCCGTCGCGCAAATCACACCCCACACCGAACCTGAGAATGAGATTCCCAAAGAATATGTCATGAAGCGTGTGGCTTTGGACGCCTTGGTAGATTCTCTCAGATCAATGGTAGACTGGTCCGCCGCTGTGCGCCAAGACGCCAACGGGGTGAGGCCAGATGGCGAAACGAGGACTTCCGAAGATGTGCGTCCTTCGATTGATCCGAGCATGTACGACAATCCGTCTCGTTTCGAAACCCCTGCGCCCTCGACGCCTGTCATGGAGGACGATCCGGCGTCGCTTGAAAAGGCAAAGGCGAGGAAGACGGCGATGAACAACGCCATCAAGCAATTCAACTTCAAACCGAAGAGGGGTATCAAGCTCCTGATCGAGAACGGCTTCATTCCGAGCGATAGCCCGCAAGATGTCGCAAAGTTCCTGCTCACCGAGGAGCGTTTGGACAAGGCGCAGATTGGTGAGTACCTGGGAGAAGGCGACCCCAAGAACATCGAGACCATGCACGCCTTTGTCGATGCCATGGAATTCACCAAGAAGAGGTTCGTCGATGCGCTGCGGACGTTCCTCCAGTCTTTCCGACTCCCCGGAGAGGCGCAGAAGATCGATCGTTACATGCTGAAGTTTGCCGAGCGCTACGTGATGGGGAACCCGAACGCATTCGCCAACGCTGATACGGCCTACGTACTTGCTTACTCTGTCATCATGCTCAACACCGATTTGCACAGCAGCAAAATCGCCAAGCGCATGAGCAAGGAAGAGTTCATCAAGAACAACCGCGGAATCAACGACAACGCTGACTTGCCGGATGAGTACTTATTGGCCATCTATGATGAGATTGCCAGCAACGAAATCGTTCTTAAGAGTGAGCGTGAGGCTGCGGCTGCGGCTGGCGCTGTCCCGCCACCATCAACTGGCATTGCCGCTGGCCTAGGTCAAGCCCTGTCAAACATGGGCCGAGACTTGCAACGAGAAGCCTACCTGCAGCAATCAGAAGAGATTGCATTACGATCAGAGCAGCTCTTCAAGACTCTATACAAGAACCAGAGACGAAACGCTCAGCGTTCTGGTGTCAGGTTCATTCCCGCTACCTCTTTCCAACACATCGGCCCAATGTTCGATGTCACATGGATGTCGTACTTCTCAGCCTTGTCAAGTCAGATGCAAAAAACGCATAACCTTGAGATCAACAAGTTGTGCCTCGAGGGGATGAAGCTTGCTACCAAGATTGCATGTGTCTTTGACCTGTCAACACCACGGGAGGCCTTTGTTTCTGCTCTCAAGAACACCACCAACCTGAACAATCCGCAGGAGATGATGGCTAAGAACGTGGAAGCCCTTAAGGTCATTCTCGAGCTCGGACAAACTGAAGGCAACGTTTTAAGGTCATCGTGGAAGGACGTCCTCATGTGCATCAGCCAACTTGATCGCTTACAGCTGATCACAGGCGGCGTGGATGAAAGTGTAGTCCCCGATGTGTCCAAGGCGCGTTTCATGCCTCCGCAGCGGGAAAACACCAGTGACTCTAGATCGTCCGCTCAGTCCAAGAGACGAGGTGGCCGCCCAAGGTCTGGCACCGGCCCGCAGGGCTTCTCCAACGAAATTGCATTGGAGAGTCGGTCGGACGAGGTGATCAAGGCAGTTGACAGGATATTTACCAACACGGGCAATCTCAACGGAGAGGCTATCGTCCACTTCGCAAAGGCTTTGACAGAAGTCAGTTGGGACGAGATCAAGGTTTCCGGTTCTAACGACTCCCCGCGAACGTACAGTTTGCAGAAGATTGTCGAGATTGCCTACTACAACATGACGCGTGTGCGTTTCGAGTGGAGCAACATTTGGGACGTCTTTGGAGACCATTTCAACCGGGTGGGGTGCCACAACAACATCACCATCGTCTTCTTCGCCCTGGACTCGCTTCGGCAACTGTCAATGCGGTTCATGGAGCTCGAGGAGTTGGCTGGTTTCAAGTTCCAGAAAGACTTCCTCAAGCCGTTCGAACACGTTCTGGCAAACTCTCAAAACATCGCTGTGAAGGATATGGTACTGCGTTGCTTGATCCAAATGATCCAAGCTAGGGGCGACAACATTCGCTCTGGATGGAGGACAATGTTTGGTGTCTTCACGGTAGCTGCCCGTGAGACAAACGAGAGCATCGTGAACCTCGCCTATGAGAATGTGACCCAGGTCTACAAGACCAAATTCGGCGTCGTCATCTCGCAAGGCGCCTTCACCGACTTGATTGTTTGCTTGACGGAGTTCTCCAAGAACATGAAGTTCCAGAAGAAGAGTCTGCAGGCGCTTGAGAGCTTGAAGTCAATCATCCCCCGTATGCTCAAGACACCGGAATGCCCACTGTCGCAAAAGGGACAGAACGCCACTGGGGAACATACGGCATCGGCAGCGGACACACTGCAGAGATCACAGAATCGGACGTCGGTGGAGGAGGGATACTGGTTCCCAGTGTTGTTCGCCTTCCACGATGTGCTGATGACGGGTGAGGATCTCGAAGTGCGGTCGAACGCGCTTGAGTACTTCTTCGAGGCCCTCCTCAAGTACGGCGGCGAGTTCCCACCAGACTTTTGGGACATTCTCTGGCGGCAGCAGCTTTACCCCATCTTCATGGTGCTGCGGTCGCGGCCGGATCTCAACAATGCACTCAACCACGAGGAGCTATCTGTCTGGTTGTCCACAACCATGATTCAAGCACTCCGAAACATGATCACATTGTTCACGCATTACTTTAACGCATTGGAGTACATGTTGGACCGCTTCTTGGAGCTGTTGGCTCTTTGTATCTGCCAAGAAAATGACACCATCTCCAGGATCGGCAGCAACTGTTTGCAGCAGCTCATCCTGAAGAATGTCACCAAGTTTACAGCCGAGCACTGGGCCAAGATCGTGGGGGCGTTCTGTGAGCTGTTTGCACGCACGACTGCTCATCAGCTATTTTCCGCGACGACCATCAACTCAACAGCGTCCATCGACATGCCGCCAAACGGATTGGAGTTCTCGGGCCCTCTCAGTCCTACCGAAACATCAATGGAGGAGGACAACTTGAAAATCAACGGAGCAGAGAAGAATGGAGAGAACTCTGACGGCAACTCGAGTGATGCACACCTCGGAAGCATCAACGAGGACGACCTGAAGACGCCAACGGCTCCGGTCGCACCTCAATCGCAGCCACCGCTAGAGGAGTTCAAGCCAACGTCAAACTTGCAGCAGCAGCCAGTGGTTGTCACAGCGGCTCGTCGTCGCTACTTCAACAGAATCATCTCCAGATGCGTGCTACAGCTGCTCATGATTGAGACGGTGAATGAGCTCTTTAGCAACGACACCGTGTACAACCAGATCCCGACAACGGAGCTCCTCCGACTGATGGCACTGCTTAAGAGATCGTACCTCTTTGCGAGAAAGTTCAATGCGGATAAGGAGCTTCGCATGCGATTGTGGCGCGAGGGATTCATGAAGCAAGCCCCCAACCTGCTCAAGCAGGAGAGCGGAGCGGCCGCTACGTACGTCGCCATTCTCTTCCGCATGTACGCAGACGACAGCCACGAGCGCACGGCGGCACGTGATGCCATTGAGCAGGCGCTGGTGCCCCTGTGCAAGAGCATCATCAAGGACTTTGTCGGTCTCGAGGAGGACAGCCAGCACCGCAACATTGTCGCTTGGCGACCTGTGGTGGTTGACGTCCTCGAGGGCTACGCGGCTTTCCCAGTGGACGCCTTCCAGAAGCACATCAAGGAATTCTACGTCATGGCTGTGGAGCTCCTCGGCAAGGACCTCACTTCTGAGCTCAGAACGGCGCTTCTGCTTGTCCTGAGACGCGTTGGCGAGGTCGGTCTCGGTATTGAGGGGATGACCAAGGTGGAGGTGGATCGAAGGGACAGCATCATCAGCAGTGCCACGGAAAACACAGTTGACGGGCCCGAGGGCGATGCCTCGGCGAGAATGAGGCGCTGATTCTTCGTGGAGCTTGTTTTGGAGGCATCATAAAAAAGACGGCAGAGCACGCACGCACATGGGGATGGCGTAATGGATAGACTGTAGGAGGGGATTATTTTCCATGTAAAATTACTCCACCCGGCTCGGATTGTCGAGGGGGTGGTTTTTGCGCAGTTCCGTGTCCATATTTGAGGTATTCTACTCACCGTCCCCCCCTTTTCTTGGTGGGCCTATGATCGACCAACGTCGAACTATTATTAACAGAAGTTGTTTCATTCCATGCTTGTCGGTCATCGTGTCCTTTTGTGTTTTCCCCTGAACGCCTTTCTTGCTTCCTGCTGAATTTTTCGAGGTGTGTACCATGTGTCTCAAGCTACTACGTCTCTGATGAAGTTTCTGAGTGACTCCGACTCTTCGGGGACAGTCCGATCCGGCAGACTACGCAGAGCATTCTTCAAAAGATTATCGTCCCTAGTCGCCTGCCTCAACAGATCCTTCAAGATGCCCATCGTCCGATGCGAGTGCTCCACCACGCGCATAACACTCAGCAACGTCTCGAAAAAGTCGATGAGGTTCAGGTGCATCAGCGTATCGCTCTTATCCACCATGTGCAGCGCCGCCAGCTGCAGGAGACCAACCTCGGACGAGCCCGTCAGGTCCGGGAACTGCGAGACGCCTACTTCGACGATGTTCAGGGCCGCGAGGCGCGGGAGGATGCGGAGGATGCGGCCTTGTGCTAGGGAGAGTTGGCGTTCTGGGAGGGTTGTAGGTTCGCCTTCGGATGTGGGAGACGGGTCGATGCCTTTTGCGAGGGAGAGGACGAGGCCGAAGAGTTCTTTGTCGTGGAAGATGCGGCGCCACATCCTTCCCTGTCCCGGCGCTCTCCTCTTTACGACTTCTGTTGCAGACGAGCTCGGTAAGTTACTCGGCGGTGGGAGCTCGCAGTCTACGTCGAGTAAATCACCCAGTACACGGCCCGCGCGCTCCCCGACCTCGACGTGCGGGCTAGAGAGCCAGCGGCGGAGGAGCTCTTCGACGACGCGGGGCATGAGGGAGAGGATTGCTGCGTCAGAGGGGGAGGCGGATGCTTTTGCGAGGATGGCGAGGGCGAGGAGGTTTGCGTGCGGGGAGGGGGAGCGGAGGGCTGTTAGGAGGGAGGATTCGTCTGCGAGTTGGAGGGTTTGGGTGAAGGGGACGGGGGAGAGGAGTTTTATTGTGAGGGAGACGAGGGGTTTTGGGTCGTGGGGGGAGGTTTTCAGGATTGTTGTTAGAGGGGGAGGAGGACTGGGAGGAGGGGGGGGATGTTTGTTTCTGTTGACGAGGTGGTTAGTGTTTGATTTGGAGGTTGGATGTGAGAGAGAGGCTGAGAGGGAGGGATGGGAAGAGAGAGGAAGCGGGCTGACCGTTGAGTTGAAGCTCTACATCGTCAAGGAGCTTGGGTTCGAGGGGTGTGTCTGGGGAGGCGACGAGGTCGTCGAGGTGCTTTTCGAGCTCGGCGAGGCCGGATATGGGAACGGAGTTGGTGGACATGTTGGGGACGATGCGTTCTGTCATCGGTGGGTGGTTGTCGTTGCCGTTGTGGGGAATACTGTTTTGTGATGGAGCCGTGGTGGTGATTGCGACAGAATCGTGTAGCTTGGGAAGCTGTCGATATTGAGCGTTGGAGATGGCGGGGGAAAGAGAGGGAAGCTCGATTTAAGGGTCCTCGGACGCTAAGATAAGATAAGAGTGACAGGCTGCTGGGGTTGCGTGGACCTGCGTGCGTGTAGGAGCTTCGTACCTCAGGTGCCTTGGGTATTTCTTGGAATCGATGGATGACGCTGCTGATGGCGAAGTATCTCTCTGGTTAATGTTGTGTCATTCTTGATTATTTGTTAAGCCATGAATGATCCGATGCCCACGCCGAGTTCTCTCAATGCAAGGTAGAGACGGAGCCGATATCTAAACGGCCCCGGGGCGACACCGGTGCCTGACAGCGCCGGCAAGCGGGGCAACAGCGCGTCACCCACCGCACTGCAGGTGCGAGGTGCGGGATGGGACCCCGCTAAAAAATACTCAAGGCTGTCGATGCACTGCACCGCCGTCCTAAGCCGAACCGCAACCTTGGGGTTTTTTTTTTCGCAGACCAAAAAAAAAAAGAGAGGCTGACTCCAACTATCACCAAACACCACACACACTCTCTCGGTCTGACGCATACTTCGCTCCTCGTAACCTTCCGACCCAGCGACTTCCCTTGCAGCTTCAATTACAAGCTCAATTGCGCGCGAGGACCTACAGACACAACAGAGACAGAATACAATGTCGCGCGGTGGTAGAGGTGGTGGCCGCGGCGGGCGCGGGGGTCGCCAGGGTCCCCAGCTATCCTGGGACAACGGCGAACACGCCCCCGATACACGACCCTCAGAGCTTTTCCCCGTACGTATACACTCCCTGACATGCTCCAGCCTTCCAATTTCTCAATTACTGACATGCTCGCCACCATAGGCCTACGCAATCCCGACAGCGAAGCCAGTAACAGACCACGAACAAGCAAACGTGAACGCCTTCCTCCTCTTCCGCCGCCAATTCCAAGACGGCCCCCTCTACACCCGCAAACGCACCTGGGGCATGGATCCAACCAACACGCGCAAGCTCTACGGCCAAGAACAAGTCAATGCTAAATACGGCGTGCGCACCCGCGCCACGGCGGATCCGTTCAATGCGGTCCCGACATACTCGCAAAAATTCACCCGCCCGGAGCGCGCCCTCCCCGATTTCGGGGGACGTCCGTTCTGTAAGGAATTCTTCCCGCAGGAGCTGCATGAGACGCTTGACGGGGACGACGTCGCGCCCGGGGAGAAGAGGAGGGGCGGGGAGGCGAAGAGGTTGAGATTGAGTCGGATCACGGCGTTGCCTACGGCGGAGGACGTGTTTCATGTTCATGCCGAGGAGGATGAGGAGGGCGAGGTTGGGCCGGATGGCGCGAAGAAGCAATTGGAGGCGCTGGAGAGGATGGGAGAGGGTGAGGGCGAGGGTGCGGAAGAGGAGTGGGAGGAGGGCGGGGAGGAGGAGCAGGATGTGGAATATGATGATTCTGATGCCGGTGATTATGACGCAGAGAATTACTTTGATGATGGGGAGTTTGGCGAGGATGATGGGGGCGGAGATGATGAGCATGGTGGTCGGGAGGGATCGTACTGATCTTTGGTTGAGGTATAGCTACCTGCTGAGAGTGTACGGCTATGGCTACGGTCACGGTGACGACGACGGCGGACATGGCAAAGGCGGAGGGATTTGCGCAGAGGCCTTTGTTTGCTACCACCTCAGACACAACTGTCACCAACGGACGAGACACGAGAGGCATCACCAGGCGTTTTTGGGCGGATGAACGGCTTTGCTGAGCGGATTACAGCTCCCTGATACCCCATCAATTACCTTATATCAAGGTTGAGAATACAATATACAGACACTTGCATTTCACTGTTTGATATCAAGGGATATTAATGTGACAATTCTGTAAAAAAAAAATAGGCCAAAAAGCAAAAGCTCGGGTGCCCAGTTCGTGGTTCGAACTGGACCCCTCCGAAATCCTCCATCCGTTGACTTCTCGAGATTTCATACCAAGTTCTGTACTCACGGACCAGGGCGTTATACCGCTCGACCATGGGGGTCGATTAGGCTTAGTTGACGAATGAGGCCTTGGGCCTGAGTATGGAGGACAGTGGGCTGCTGCGTATTCATTTCTTCTATTCCTGTGATGTACGACCCCGAGGACGAACCGTTTATGGCCATCGGGACAATGATGATTCATCCTCGTCGCAAGGCACTGATATGGAATCAGCCTGCGCATCCAGGTCATCAACCCGCCTATCGCAGCCCTGACTTCCCATCAGAAGTGAAGCAGCCTTGGTCCATCACATTCTGGGATCTCAATATCCAAGCATTACAACCTCGCAACCCTGATCCACGGCCATTTCGCCCGAGAGCTACCAATGCTTCATTTCGCCAATGCTGCCGGTATATAATTCTTTTCCCCAACCTGAACGCCGTTTGCTTCCCTAGACCGTGCCCCCCCCTTGCGTATGTATCCACAAGGACAATCTCTGCCTCGTTTCTACTCTCTCATTTCGTAGGGTATTGGCGCTGGAGCTGAGTGAGCTTCTCTCGTACATCAACAATGCTTCCCGCCGCCTCGTAAATCTTGTCGCCCATCATCTTGATCGTCTCCAGCAGGTCGAGGACCATGTTGAAGGCCGGCACCTGTGTCTGGTCTCGCAGCGATCGTACGCGCTCGTAGAGGCCGTGCTCGACGCCAGGCATGTGCTGCTCCATCTCCTTGATCTTCTGGACTTGGAACTGGCTGAGCTCCTTCAGGCGGTCGGCCTCGTTGGAGAAGAGAGTGAGCACGTCCTCGAGGTTGCGGTCCTGGTTGCCATTGGTCGTGTTGCCGCCCGATCCGCCGCGTGTAAGCCAGGTCTGGTGGTAGTGTGCGGGAAGCTTGAGCTGGTCGGCGCCGGCGAATGCCATCTTGGCAATGTCCGCGTCAGACTTAACCAGGTCCTTGAGGTGTCCCAGGGTGACGATATCCTCGTCCAACGTCGTCTTGACGCCCTCGTACTTGCGCTGGAGCCAGTTGACGTCGTTGGTAAGTTGCGCCAGGTCACCGCCGTGGGCAGCCATGAAGCCTCGGATCTCGGATGCGTGTGCCATGAAGCGCTGGATCATGAGATCGCAGTTCTCCATTTCGGACTGGATGGATTGTTCGAGGTCGTTGAATCGCGTTGTGCCCTTGATATTTGACATGTCTACGCGTACGCCAGGAACGCTTTGCTGAGTCGTCGACTGACCCATAGTTAAGCCGGGAGCAGAGCTACCTGCGGGTTGAGATTGGCCGCTGTGTTGTCGTGTTAGTCACATGCTCAATGCCTTCCAGGGGGTGCCACCTACAAGAGACCACCGGGCTTCGGTTGGTTTTGAGCCTGGCTTTGTCCGAAGAGACCACCGCCCGTGCCTTGGTTCTGCTGGGGTTGCTGTGTGTTGCCACCGCCAAAGAGACCTCCTCCTGCCGACGGTTGCTGCTGCTGCTGCTGAGGTTGCGCTGTGCTCCCACCAAAGAGACCGCCCGTCGCCGGCTTCGCGGGGGTTGCACCGAAAAGACCTCCACTTTGCTGCTGTGCAGGCTGTTGTTGCTGGGTCGCAGCCCCTCCGAACAATCCTCCGGTCTGCTGTGCAGGCTGCTGCTGCTGCTGCTGAGTCTGGGCCCCTCCAAAAAGGCCACCGCCACTTTGCTGTTGCTGCGGTTGCTGTGCAGGTGCCGAGCCAAAGAGGCCACCGGTCGCTGGTTGTTGTGGTGTTGAAGGCTTGTTGCCAAAGAGTCCTCCTCCTGCCGTCGAAGTGCCGCCGAAAAGACCACCTGTAGCAGGCTGTGTCGTTGCCGTCGAGCTTCCAAAGAGTCCTCCGCCAGGTGCCGAGGTTGTAGCGGTACCAGTGCTAGAAAGATTGGCATCGCCGTTAGCTTTGACGGGTCTACAATGAGCACATACTAGTAAGACTCTCAACTCACCCTGCGTTGGCGGCACCAGTGTTGATGCTCAAGCCACCGGCCGGTCGTCCAAACATCTTGAATTTTTCTTCGAGTGCGCCGAGATTGGGTTGTTCGAGGGTGTTCTTGCAAGGCGTAGGCGCGTGAGTTCTCGAGGTCGGGGATTCGGGGCAAAATGGTTTCGGTTGGTGATGGCCTTCCTTGGTTGAATTATTTGTTGCTCCTGGTTGCTGCTTCGCGGTCTTCGACGCGGAAGAATTGGCTGCTGCTTTGGCGCTCGGGCCACGAGTAGCTTTGAGAGCTCTTTCAGCGAGTTTTGCCTTGTCCGCCTTGATGAAATGCGACGGCTTCCCATTGGCTGGTCGGCTTACCTTTTCACCGTCCCCCGAGCTCAATTGTGGGTCGTCAAGAACTATCCCCTGTGGCTGGTGATTATCTATCATGCCTGTATGTGGCGCATGCTGCTTCTGGCCTGGACGGCCCTTGCTGTGTAGCCGCCGTGGCCCTCGCGGTGGTCCTCTCGGCGCGCCAGAGCTTCGAGCTCCAGGCGCCAAACCATTGAATGTGAAGTAACCCGCAAAAGCTGCATTGCCAACACCTCCACGACCATTCCCACCTCCACCACCACCACTTCTCCTACCACCCTGTTGTAACATTTGCCGAAGACGCCGTAAGACGTAAACACAGCTACAATGGACATCGATGAGGATGACGATTTCTACGCGGATGAGCAGCCCACCGAGCAGACCACTACAAGCACAACAACAGCCGAAAACGCTGCTGCTCCTCCAAAAGAGCCTTCGCCGAAAGTAGAGGCGCCGGAGAGCAAATCAGAAGAGCTCGAGGAGGGCGAAGAGGAAGATGAGGGCGGCACCATGGATGAAGACGAAGATGACTCGGTACATATCTTGCTTTCCACCATTCCAGAGCCTTAAGCTCCTGTTTTGTACTTGTGAATCGGCGACTGACTGTTCTGGCGCTTTCTCCAGGATATCGACATCATCACCGAGCGCAAAGATGGCACAAAGGCAGCACCCCCGACGTACGTCTTATTTTCTGTTCACCTATAAAGACATGAAACCTTTCTGTGCCTTTGCTCACACAAACAACAGACAATCTCGCTATAGCGACATCAGAAACATCCCACAAAGGTCAGCCTCCAACGACATGGCGATCAAGGCAGCCCCAGCAAAGGAGGAAGACTCTGCGAGAGCCTCGCCCTCCGACCTCCCTCTCGGGATCCCCAGCGCTGATAAGGCTGCCGCCGCGGCCTCCAAGTCTACGATCGACGTTAACGCGAATCCCGACTACCCTCCTGTCGGCAAGCCCATCACGGCGGTCAACATTGACGAAGGTAAGCACCCTCCCTCGCACCTTCCATGGTGTTGCGTAGCTAACACTTTTGCGCAGACCTGACCGAGAACGAGAAGCCCTGGCGCAAGCCCGGTACCGACATCAGCGACTACTTCAACTACGGCTTCGACGAGTTCACCTGGGCCCTCTACGCCGCCAAGCAGGAGGCCGTCCGCGGCGAGTTCAGCGGCGACGCTATTGCCGCCGGCCAAAAGAAGATGATGGAGGACTTTGGCATGATGATGATGGGCGGAATGAACATGCCTGGTGGAGGCGCCGCACCTGGCGGCAACGCGCAGGCTGGAGGCATGCAAGGAATGGGTGGCATGGAAGGTATGCCGCCTGAGATGCAAGCCATGATGCAGCAGATGATGGGTCAGGGCATGGATCCCAGCCAGATGGACCCCTCCACGATGTCAGCCATGTTCAATGGTATGCAAGGCCAGGCTAGCAACGCCGGCCAGGGCGGACAGGGTCAGAACTTCAACCAGGGCTTTGGTGGTAATCAGGGACAGTACGGAGGTTACGACCAGCAGGGCATGGGAGGCGGCAACCGCGGCGGATTCGGCGGCAGAGGTCGTGGAGGACGTCGCCAGTGGTAGTCACAACTACCTTCTATGTCTGTTTACAACGAGGCGCTGGTTACGTATGTCCAGCCCGGCCGGCGTTTTGGGGTTTCGGTGGTGAGGTCACACATGGTTTGCTTAGGAAGGTTCCGCGAACTGGTACGCGGATCGGCAAAAGCAGGCATAGAGATACCCTGACAAGTCATCTGGCATTTTCCTCGAGACTTGTGCTTCTATCTGCGTACAGTGATTACATGCAACCTTCATGCTCTTAACGCGAGCCTTTGATTCATGCTCAGATCTGCTTCTAGTAAAGCCTGGGCAGGTTTCCAATCTTCTCACGAAGTATTCCTGATTCAACCTCCACCACCAACATCTCAAAAGATGTTGGCGGTGATTTCCTTGCCGGTGGCAATGGCCAGCTCAGAGCGGTTAACGTAGTGTTGGTTCGCGTAGTCGTCCGCGGCATCCAGGTTGATGCAGGTGTGAGATGACACAATATCCACATCAGCGCCGCCGCGGGTCTCGTTGAAGGAGTAGGTGTTGAAAGCGAAGTTGGCGTTGCAGAGGATGTACTGCTTTAAGAAGTCCGCGCAGTGGTCTATGAACTATGTTAGCTACGTCTCTCTCAATACTGTGATGTAAAATCTCGACTTACTGATGTGAGCGTGTTGCCAGTTTGGGTCCTTCTCCATCTTCATGTGGTCTTCTTTGTAGTAGTCCGGGTACGTTTGCTTCCACATCAGGTGCTTGGGGCGGTCAGTCATATTTAACTGGCGCAATGAGAGAGTGGAGTACTTACAACGCAGTGCAAGGCGTGAACATACTCGAACACAGCAAGTGTGCCATTCTGAGTAGAGGTCGAAGCCCTCAGCGGCTCTCGGGTCCTGAACTCAGACTTGGGAAAGTCTTCATCGGGGACGAGCATGAAATGGCCTAGGGGGTTGAGCAACTCTACTCAGGAAGTGAATTGGCACCGATCACTTACGCTCATCAATGAGCCTATCCCAAGCAGCATCTAGCTCCGGAGACGGCCCTGAGGTGCTGGCCTCTTTGAACATCGCCGGACCTCTGACCTCCTCGAGGTTTCCCACATCTGACAGAAATTAGAAATACGTTTATAGCTTCTGTTGGCCTTTCTGCTCACTTATTTGTTGGTCGTGGGAGTGTTCGCTCTCGCGGAAATGATGAACACCAGTAGCGAAGAGAAGAGCCAAGGAGATAAAGAAAAGAAGCACTTGAGAGATGCTGGGCGACCAATTCCAACAACGTGGACTCGGCCCATGAACATGTCCCGGCTCATCGTCTTGAAGGTGAACGTAAGCTGTCTTCTCGCTTGAGCGGACGAGGCCCGATAGACGGTCGAGAGTAGTAGGCCGCATCGTGAACTGTGAGATCTTTGACTTCAGACAACCCTCTTGGCGTCACTGTATGGTTTATGCAGAAGGAAGGCCGGGCAGAAAGAAGTTATGAATGTTTTGAAGAAACCGAGTACTCGGAAAACCGTTGGTAAGGTGACATCCACTTTCCCACATGCACCTGCGATGTGCCCTTTCTTAAAGAAGACGAACCTACTAGGAAGGTCCAACGAGGCGGCTAAATCGCGCTGTCAATTCTTGATTACGAGCGTGTTTGCTCACTCTCGTCGATCGTGACGACGAAGGGGCCGTCAGATATCCACCCTCTTATCGTGTTTGCGTAATTCCTTGGAAGTCCTTGGAAGTAATTCATAAGCGATTATCACGACTTTTGCCCCTTGGTAGACCCCAACATTGTCACCACAAGAGTTAAAGAGGCGGTAAGCGCGAACCTGTAACTGAATCCAACGATGATTCTGACCTCGTCAACAACTTTTTAGAATGGTGTTATCCAGGGTGTAGTTCCTTCAGCAAGTGTTTGTGGGCTGTTATCGGTTCGTTGGGAGTGTTTGTCTGTTGGTTGATTATTGTAGATTTATGATGACACATTTTGGTGTTGGACCCTTGCCCCGGTGTTCCGGTCTTGGCCCTCGGATGGGGTTGAGAAAGATAAGTAAGTGGGTTTCTTCATACGGGAACCGAGAGCATGGAGGGGTTAAGCAAACATCGCGAGGGGTGAGAGGTGTATTGAAACGTCTTTCCGGGGCGTGAGGGTGTGAGGGTGTGAGGGGCTATCTTTGACCTGGACGAGACGGGGACTCGGGGAAGAGTCCGCGGGCTTCGGTAGCATAGTGTTGGCTCGTAAGAAGGTTGTTTGTCAATTGTCAATGACTTGAATCCAGTTGGGAGAGTTGGAGATGGTTCCCCCTGCCTCACCTGTCTCGGCATGCAGGTTTGGTGTTGTTGTTCATACCTAGCTGGTTGTAAGTGAAAAGTGATGGATGGAGTTTGCGAATAACTCAATCAGCACAATGGGAAGAATCTCAACTAGACAATAGCAGGCAGTAGCCATCATTCATGTCATCTTAGTCTGGAGCAGCTTCGTTCCATCATGTCATTACTCCGGTCCTGAGTCGTTTTCACACACATGAGCTTCAACCACGCAGTAATCTCGCGTGGACTGTCAATCTGGGGATAACTGCAACCTCTTCTTCTTCTACCAGTCGAGAAACATCTCACATATCATCAGGAGTCATTGCAATGAACCGAAACTCACATTATACGGGCGCCAAACTGCTGGTGGCAGAGGCGAACGACCTGGAACATGGCGCCCTATGTAGCCGCTGTGAAAAGGCCATCACCGGAGAGACTTCGCCCTCCAAATTCTCCCTTCTGAAGGTTATATTAGTTTTTATTCTCTGCCAAGTTCCCATCTCGGGATTGAGTTTCCTTACCTTCCATACCTTTCAGAACAGGGCTGGGACCGAAACCAAAGGCATCGACCAGCAGGACTGTAAGCAGAATCTTATGGATGAATCTCTGAGACTTTTCAGCTTACACTTAATTCTAAAGACTTTTCTCTCGAAAGCTATAATTCCACTGGAAATCTCTACGACATTGTAGATGCTGCCGATAAGTCACCAGAGGCGGACACTTTCTGGCATGATCTCCAAAAGAGTGGGCTTCATCCTCCCCACGAAGTATCGACGTGCTCAATACTGACACCAAAATCAACAGCGGACGGCATTGTCGCTGTCCACAGCAAATGGGCAAAGAAGAACGCACTCCCAGCAACGGTCGCTCACCCTGATGACCCGGCTTCCAAGATCTACCAAATCAACGTCTTTCACGCGCTTCATTGCTTGGTACGTCACGAGATTCATGAGACTCGACCGTGTGATACTAATAAAAGTAGTACCGCATTAGAAACAGACTAACATCAAAGATCCCACTCGAGAAATGGCCACGCAACGACATCCACACCATGCACTGCGTAGATCACATCCGCAACGACCTGATGTGCCACGCTGACATCTCGCTCTCGGGCTCAGATGAGTATGTTTCGTTCAACTCGCATAGTCACCACCAGAAGTGCAGAGACTTGGGTGCCCTTCAGAGGTGGGCGAAACGACACAGTTGGACTGGCTACAAGGATTATCTGGAAGGCGTTGTCGGGTATGATTTTAACGAGGCGGAGCGCGTGAATATGGCTATGGCTGGCAAGGGGCACTGGAACAAAGCGCAGAGTACGCTTGATAATGAGACTGGGAAGATCGAGCTTTGGTTTGAGGAGGATTGAGTAGGCGATATTTTCACCGAGGCTATGCTACCGGTGTGTCGTTTGAGTTCACTTGACAAAAGCCAAAGAGTGTCTGCTTGCAGGCAATCAACAGAAAGCCAAGTCATTGTACAATTTCAACTTCAGGACTCCGAGAATCACGACATATATCTTTACTATAGAGGTCTTCAAGGTAGTAAATTTGAGTAATTCCTTGATTTCGAGGCAAAACAACGTCGGTTGTCCGGGAATTGTGCCCGAAGACAATGGATTCATAGCAGTACTGAAAAAGGACGGTAGCGAACCCGAACAGTGGCTTTCGGCCGAACACGTAAGCCGCCATGAACTGCCCCCATCTTCCGTGCAAGGAGAAAGCACCGAGTCCCTGAAAACGCAGAGAGAGATCAAAGAAACCCTTGGCTGGCAACCATGTCGGACAAAGAGGGAGAGATAACACCGCCATCATGTCGGGACATATGAACACGTTCAGAATCACGCAAACGAAATAGCACACCATGAGACCTGAAAAGGTGGGATTTGATATCAAATTACATCATTTATCGAATTCATTTGTATTACGGAAACCAAAATAATGTAGATAGATACGCTGGCCATATTTGCTAGGGAGTCCTGAACATTCCATGCTGTTACACGGACGTGGTGATGCGGCCCATCGTATCCCAATCTCGGCCAACTTCTGGCTACACGAACTGGATGTTAATTAGCTGTCCAGTAAACCATGACGACCAGGATGTCGAAGTGAAGTTCTTACCTTGTTGATGAATTAGAAGCATTCAACACAGTCAGTCGAGGCGTCGGTTGTAGCTTCTTCGACAGGGCCCTCGTCGCCAAACGAGGCAATGGAAGGGCTTGCGTAGATGAATCTAGGGTCGAGATCTGCCTGGGGCTGAACCGGAGCAGCGAAGACAGAAGCCATGATGGCAGTGACGGGGAGGAAGACACGAGTGAAGAGCATTTTGAGGCCGGGACAGAGATTGAGGCTTGTGATTGGGGGTGAAGTCTTGAGCTTGGATGTTTGAGATGGATTCTTAGGATTTCTCCCTCTGCGAGAGTAAAGGGTGAATATTTTATGCTTCGAAATGGTAGATTCGAAGACTGTTCTCGGCCCCCATCGTGATGGAACGGGAACAAGCTTTCATCCCTATCATCGCGGCAAGAATCTCATCCTGCCTTCAGACTCGGAGCTTCAAGACAAGACTTCGTCGTCGGATTCGGGTTTGGACGTGATAAGCGCGAATGTGATATATGTGATGTTTGCATTTTGTGAAACAAACTACATGGCGTTGGATGGCAGGCGGGCTTTGTTGTTGGATCTTATCACATGGTGTTGGGTCGGGTTTTGGCTATGTTCAGGGCACGTCCTTGTCCACGCCGGGGCCACGAGTTCATCCAACGACTTTACCCACCAGTGGGTGAAGTCTAAACAAAGGATTGACAAAGGTTGCCAAGTATACAAGAACATGCTTGCTCGTCGGCGGCTCGGTAATTCCAACTGAAGTGGTTTGTGCGGGCGTTTTCTTCATGGGGGCCGGGCGGGCGACCCTGTCCAGATTTGAGGGAGGAAAGCCAACGGCTGTGTTGACCAACATGCATATCGGAACTGCCATCAATGGTCACCAATCTCTGGATACCTTCGAATGCGGAAAAGCATCTCCAGAATATGCAACAGCCAGGAAAGATTGCTCGCTACACTTGTTTAGGATATTGCACCTGCCAACGCCGCGGATACCTTTCATCAGTGCAACCCTTGTATGTTTGCTGCCGAGAGGGCGGTTGTACACGCAGCAGGAATAGCTCAACGGCATTCAGATTCGAGACAAACATGATACTTGATAGTTGATATCTTGGAGAATTGCGAAAAGAGAGTCGGCAACGCGGAGAAGGAAGGTAGTAGATTGCCCCGATCTCAACCTCCCTGTGCCTGCTTCGGGACCTAAGCCTCTTGTCCGAAGTCTTTCCACCTGTTCTTTCGCTTCTGCTTCTACTCCCCAACTCTTGAAGAATCTCACAGACACTCACTATCGGGAATATCAAATATCTTTTCTGTAGACTGCAAGACTCGCCAACACATCACTCATCAGGTTCGGAGAGTCCTCATGATGAACTTCCAAGACGACCACGAGGCCGACCTCCCTCTTGGGAAGGAACACATCGGACAACAACTTGACTCTCCAGTAGACCGATGTCGATGCCACCTTTCAAGGTTTCTTTGCTGGGTCGCTTTGAGCATACTTCTTCTGTTCGCACTCGGTGCTTTCAGCCACGAATACTCTTTGTTGACCGTCAAATCCTCTCAACACGCTGTTCCAAAACACATCTGCGGCTCTACGGTCCCCGAAGCAAAGGCTAAAGGCTGCGTTTTTGACGTCATGGCCTATGGCTGGGTTCCGTCCCAATGCTACAACGGCGACCTCGTCAGCACATACAAAGCATACAACATGAGCCCATGGGCATTCGACAAGAACCTCACCAACCCAGCTCCGGAAAAAGTGCTTATGGCTGGCGAGAGAAGAATCCTCTATACGGACCTGCGCTTCCACCAAGAGCACTGCTTTTATACATGGCATAACCTGCTCCACAGTGTTAAGCATCAACGACCCTTAATTCACAACTTGTCGGCGTCAACCGAACATCGGCATCACTGCAAGGGACTATTCTTGCATGGGGAAGCGCCCACGGGCCCTGTAGTCCCAGCTTTCTTCCATTGTGTGGATATGGAACAGCCGTTTTTGCTTCGAGAACACATGTATGAAGAGACGTGAAGCTGCACAGGTCGGAAAATTTGGTCCGAGGCAACAGTCTTTCACGCTAGCCCACACTGTGGGTGACTGAGGCTTTTATCAGGATAGACAGAACTCTACTGCGTGTCTTCTTCGCGTTGGTCCACGCAACTTCCAGGCGTTGAATGTCGCGTGGCAAGCTGAGAGCGGCGCGGAGAAAAGCGGTTGGCCTACCACCTCTTCTCTTGTGCCCCAGCTAGACCCCAATATCAATAAAAGCCTGTGTCGTACTGCCAAAGCTTGTGTCTGACCAAAGCAGCGCGGCAGCAAAGATCTTACCAACAACTCAATTGCTCCAGTGAAAAATATGGCCGTGGAAAGCTTTGCTAAAAAAACCCCTAGCTCAGCAAGCTGCCTGTTCAGTGATTGCCAACATCTTCCGCCAACTGCCCGACTTCGCGCCACTTTTCTCATCCCTCACGCCTTGCTTCATTGTGTCGGATATGTCATGCGAAAACATCGGAATGATTCATTAGGGAACTACACACAATATTCCCGGAACCGCCTCTACCAAGTCGAAAATTTGTGCATCATTCCAAGAACTGGGCCTCTCACCTGGACTCAAGTGCTTAGTAGTAAGGTTTCGCGATTCTACCGAGAGGCTCGAAGCCTCACCGAGCTCGTAATAGATGAGACTGTATTTATGCGAAGGATAAGTAACTTGGTCATTCCATCAAGCTATACCATGGCATGTACTGGCCGAATCACATGATTTCCAAGTGATCTTCGGTGTTCTGTGTCGACTGGTCAAGCCAACAGCCTGCTTTTGTCTGGTGCCTTGACCTGCTTCTGCTTCACGGTCGTTTCTGCAGAGTGAAATTACGTTGCAGCATACGACTTTCTGCTGTGTGCTGGACATCCCCTCAAATGTAGCGAAAACTTAGAGTGATGGGTCTTGCTTGACTGATGAGCTTGCGGGAAGTTACAGAAAGACGGTTGTTTGTGGACAGCAGCGATTGTGCTTCTTTAGTTGTGACAAACTAATCTACGATATAGAGAGCTTGTTTTAATTGAGCATAGACTAGATACAGAAAGAACATAGACTGCGTACTCATACTAGACGTAAGATACCAATAGCCCCTTATTGACGAAGAAGTGTATATGAAGCCTTCCTCCCGTCTCCAATGCCTCTACTTCTCAAGCTGGTACGACAACAAGTCCCCAGTCACAATTCAGTGATATTCTTTCAGCCTGAGCCATGGTGCTCTCGCCCTGCTTCTTTCCCTATCACTCTCTCACTTTGCTCCTCGAGCTTACTACCCACAAGATGGCAACGGGCGATCCACCAGACCTGAGGGACGAAGCGTGCCCCTTCCCCTGACCAGCCGGCCTCTCGTGGAGTGTGCTTCTGGTGGCCAGCCAGGCAGAATAGCTCCCACCTTCAGAGTTTGAGCGCCTACGAAGCACGTAATCCACTTCAGCTTCTGTTCACCTCCTCTGACCTCGCCGGCGCGGGTGGGGCGAACTTGTCTAATTCCCATCTGGAAGTAGTTGAGCTTCACCTTTCTTCATCTTATATCCTCAAGTAATTTTTTGCGGTATTAGATCACCTGAAAGAGCTTGGGCCAGGGCGAAGTGAGGCTAAAACCACAATCGCCGGGCACTATTGAAGGACCAGACGAAGGTGAAGCTATTCCCAGCGATTCACTGAAAGCCGCCCTGGGGCCGTCTTCTTTTTTTACCGGCTCTTAAATAGAGGTCTTCACTGCGATGGATTTTGACATCTTGATCTCTCTCCATTCCCGCGCCGAAGAATTCCGCGACCTTAATCCTCCTTCGCCGCCCCTCTTCGATACCGAACGCCTCCAGTATCCATCCATCTTCACCCACCGCGCAGTCGCCACAATGCCAAACTTCGGCTTGCCAGACCTCGACATGTCAGAATTCGAAGTGTCTAACTTGGACATGTCGACCTTCGACTTCCTAAACTTCGGTATGACGAACTACGGCACACCCGCTAATGAAATCGCGCTGGAGGCATTTCAATGGCCTGATGAAGCGGACCTCACGGCCGACTTCATGTCACCGGTGGTATCTCCGGTTGTTGAGACGTCGCCGTTTCAGTCTGATCTCGACATCATCGATGACCTCAGCGTGCCTTCCGCCGATAAGGAGTGGATATTTGACGTCCTCTTAAGTAAGTTAAAGTACATGTAGCCTTGGAGGCACTTGGGCGTGATTTTATATGAACGAAACACTGACTGTACCCTTGCAGACGACGTCATTCGTTACCGCTATAACGACCATTTCAGGCTTTTTCCTGGAATCGAGTTTTACAGAACACTCGTATACAACCGAGCTGACCGCAACGAGATATGGGGCCTTATTCAGCGGTTCCATGAATGGATCTCAAGTGTTGCAGCATCCTCTCCAACTGAAGCAGACGAGGCTATCGCGGCTTTAGAGCATCGTGCGGCACTTTACGGCTGGGCGGGAACGCAGGGAGGACTCTCGGATCTTGCGCAGCAGAGGCAGTCTGGACCTCAATCGATTATCTCAATATCCCCTTCAGTCGCCACTCCGGTACAACAAGGCGATGGAGCTAAGTCTCAGCTATCCCCGTTGCACGAACATGAGCATCCGCTACTTCAGGCGGAGTTGGTTGTTACCCCGGCCTTCGAATACAAAGGCCTGATTCAGAACATGAACCACTTCACCGAGGTAGACAACGCCTATGAGCGGCACGTGAAGCGCACAGGTGGTGCGGCTCCCGAAGACGACATGTCATGGCCTACTTCGTCAGAAAAGCAGCGGGGATACATTCAGCAGCTATTTGGAAGTATCACCAACGTCAGTGATTTCTTTGAGCTGCGAAAGGCTCGCGAGCGTCTTAGCAAGGCTGCGAATGTTCAACAGGATCCAGCGACACTTGATAACGAAGAGAACCCCAGGAAGCGTCGGAGAGGCCGCAGCGGTATTAATGCCCGCGATAACATCCCGGCCAGGCCTAAGGGGATAAGCAAGACAGATTGGGCCTTGGTGGATGCTGAGAACTCTTCCGCAGATCTTCTGGATGCCGTCATACATCACCAGATCTCTGGCGTTGAAATTGAGCTGCTGTGCTGGAGGCTGCTGGTATGTCATCAGTCCTGCATGTGAATTCAAAATCTTTCTTTGGCTGACCACATATTAGCGATCTGCAATGGAGCAGCAGCAGGGGTTCACAATGCGCCCTCTCTGGTCGGGTACAAGGACAGTGTCAACGTGGGAACACTTTGATACTTTTTCTGCACGATGGACTTCGATATGCAACAACCTTCAGGTACTTACTGAATGCTTTCTAGGTCTTTAAGCTACATATGCTAATCATTCAGTAGGATTGTAAAATGATCCTCCATTCTCTGACGCGTGCGGACTGGTTCTGTAAATATGCTGGCGCGCCTTCCAAAGAAAGAGGGGTGAGTTCCTTCGAATTCTCTTAAGATTAAAGGGAAATCTAATCACGTCACAGGCCAAGTTGAGTAACGACCTTCTGAATGGTCGAAGGAACATCCAGAACCAGGTTGGCCGAGAAGTTATCAAAGAAAAGACTTTGATGCAAGACTGGATCACAACGGATGATTTTGAGATCAGAGACAAAGCCGGAGAACTTGTCTTGAAGGGGGGCAACCTTGGTGACAAAAAGAGCCGCCAGCTCGCTTCAAGAAGTCATAATGGGGATTTTTGAGCATCAAGGGGGATGAGAACGTAAGGTAAGGTCAATGTGAATGAGACGTGTCGATGGATCACTCTTCAAGGGGCGGATGAAGGGGCAAAGTGCTGCTTTTAAAGAGACTGGAAATGTCTCTTCTTTCAGTGGATGTACTTCTCTATCCCTGCGCCAGACCTCTGGTGACGCAAAGTCAACCAATCTACCATTGTGAATAAGCAAAACTGGAACTGAATCAAAGCCAGCCCAATACTGTTAATACGTGATCAAAGTGTTTTCTGTTCCGGAACACGTGTAATCTAGCGTGTCTAGTCGGTCGGAAAATGCCTTCATTATGAGTCTGTGGACTACATCCGCCCTTACCAGTTGCTGTAAAACATTCATGTCGTCACATGAGATGAACATTGAGATCTCAGGGTCATAAGATCTTAATATACTCAACCTTTAAATACAAACAGTGGATGCGTTACAGCAGCATCATAAAGTCATAAAGTGCGACAAAAGAGCTGCACATAGACTAGTGGCCATGTTAATTGGCTTTCGAGTGCAGAAAACAATGTTATGAAGGAACACCTGACATCAGGCTAATGATTGTCTAAGTTTCTCAGAAGTAGCTAGGTAGCTCATACTCTCAGAAGATATGTAGCAAAACTACAACTTCTATACTTCTTCCGGCGAGAAGAAAGGAAATACCACCAGAGAAGAAGGGTGGATGCAGTGAAGACACCAGTGACAAGAAAGTAGATCCAGATATAGCCTGATACGACGGATGTTTGAGAATCATTTGGATACCAGTTGAAAAATGTCATGGAGAACAAAGTCTGTTTTCGATTAGCTCAAATTTTCAAATAATCGGTACCTTCGTTACAATGAGATCTGAACTTACTGCGAAGAATGTGCCCGGAAGGAAGATCATTGTTAGTAGAGCAATGGACCGCATTTGCCTCGAATCCCGTCCACTAGCTGTTGCAATATCCACATTGGTGTCTCCTTGAGCCTGGGAAAACATTGAATTAGTTGAAACTAAGTAAACTGGAAAAAGTGACCCGACCGAGGATGAGAAATCAACTTACCCATTGTGTGGCAATAGTCATTCCCTCAACGCTCATCGTACATTCTTGAATCCTATCTTCGAAGTCTTCCATGAGAACATGGAGTCTATCGTGGATCATTGACCCCGTCCTATTCATCGCCAACTCGTTCTTTTCATGCTCTTCCTCGCCCCTGGGCTTTCCGTAGGCTCCACCAAGCAGCTGCCCCTGGTGAAGACTAGATACTTCAATAACATGATCTGCCATCTTTCGAAGTTGACCCTTCCATGCTCTTAGGCTGTTCCGAAGGAATGTTGTATTCAGCCACGCAGACCTTCGAGAATGTCTCATATCAATCTTATCCTCTTCTAAAACCTCCTCGCCTTCGACCGGGTTTCCGGTGCCAAGCTCGAAGATGGCTCCTTCGATGGCATTAACCGTTTCTGTGACGACCTTCGCCATCCGGTCTCTTTCAAGCTCTGCGAATATCCCTGGCAGAAGTAAAGGAAATGATGCGTGGTCCGTTGCTCGACTTAATCGGTTGATTACGTTGCGTTCGACCTCTGCATTGCATCCAAACAGTACCGCAAAGGTCAAATTGCTCTGGGGAAAGTGGGTGGCTGTCAAAGCCATGTCTTCAGCCCACGTATTAGATGACCTGCAGTTATATACTATGCTCAAGGTCAACCCCTTAGAGTCTCACGGTTTAGATGAGGTATAATGGGGCTCATACCTATGGCAGAGTGGCCAACTGAGTCCGAATCTCCGAGTTTCATGGTGACATAAGACCTGGAAAAGACAGGAACATCTGCCCGGCTGATAACACGCGCTATGGAAGAATGTACGAAGAATCTGTCGCAAATATCTCTGAATGTATTCTGATCAAACGGCAGTTCGCGCACTTCCCTCTTCGCGCCTTTGGGAACATCTGGAAGATCGACCTGGTTTTCGCCATCTGAAATACCATGACTGGTTGGCAATGCTTCTTTGTCAAGAGATCCGAAGGATGGAACTTTCTCAGCAAAGGCTTCGTGATTCGAACCTAGGGACTGCAAACTAGGAAGGCTTCTACCTACACCTCCAAAGCATTTCGTAGCTGTGCCTGGTTTTCTGGCAATTCTTTGGTAGTAAGGCAAGTCAGTCTACTAGGTCTACTTTGAGTGGAGCTGAGGTTTCACACATTAGAACGAGACCCGAATCCTTATAGATTGAAGGAGTGCACTGAGATCGGTTAACAATCAGCAATATTGAGTAAGAGACAGATAAGGTGAGTTTAACATTCTCAAGCCACGACTGCCACTCTGCTGGGGTCTCATTAGACCATAGCACTGGACCCTATCTCAACGGTTAGCTATCTTCTCTCCTTGGGAGAAGGGATAGTACAAACGTGTTGATTGGTCAGGATCTTGACCACTGTCGTTTTCTGTGGCCTATATCGGAAAACTTTCTCAAGGTCAGCTTTGTTCAAGCTACTGTCATCTGATGCCCAGTCCATGACCGAAATGGATGTGAGATGTAGGAGCTTCGGTTCACGTTGCATTTCCAAGTTGCCAGAAAAGTTTGGGGATAGAAACTCTGCACCGTAATAGCAGCTTATCACTCATCCCGTGCTCCTCGGCAAGTAGGATGATTTGTCGCAGTTATGGGTGGCACAGCCTACGTCAAGGTGACACTTGGAAAAAGGAACACCGCAAACCTGCACCTGCTGCAGGCTCCGCCACCCATGATTCCTGCAGGCTGCCATGTGGTAGCACAACTTTTTTTGTGATTTGTACCAGGCTGGCCAATAGTCTCCTGGCTGTTCGCCCTGCTTTATGGAAAATGGAGTGCCATTCAGTCGGTGAGCCTGTTATGAATGACGTGTGACTTAAATTTGTGGTTCGCCACGGCTTTCCTCGGACTGGGCCTGATGGATTCCTGTGCAGAAGCCCTGTAAAAGCAGAGTTCAGCATCTGTGCCTCATGAAAGCCTGCCCGAGTTTGTTACGCACGTATGCTACTTGTCCGCATACTTCCAACTCCAAGTGCCTACTGTGTATGACGGTCGCCAAAACAGCCTACCTGCAAGGGAGCGGGTGACACCGGAAGGAATCCACTTGACCAAGAATCAATATCACATTGGAGCACTCTTGCATGCTTCTTCGCTCTTGTAATGTATTGAAAAGTTGTTTTGAAAATGTTTGGGGTGGTGATCTCCTGATTGTTGCAGAGACCTGTTACCTCATGCTCGTCGATGCAACATAAAGTGAGGCGTCCGAGTTTGTGACCATTATGTGGCTCACAGTGGCTGGGTCGTAGCCAATTCCATACCCTTCAATGGCAAATCCAGACACATCTTTACCCAGGCTCTCTCCAAGGCTCTCATCGCAATGGATGAGTTCTTGGGTCTACTTCATAAAATGCAGCTCTAATTCCTGGCCAAGGTTCTATTTACAAATCAAAGAACGTAGGTTGTAGATGAAAGATCGTATTGTTCATCGCTACATTCTTGTCATTCTTTTTTCTTTTTAGCAAGGCTCGAGGCAGTCTGTACCTACATGTACTCCGAGTGAAAGTCGTGCAGGCCGAAAAAGAGATCATGGCGACTGAGGTATTCCAGGGCAGATACACCGACGAAGCGGTGATCACCCAGCACCTCCGGCTCATATTTCCACGCCAGAAATTCCAGATATCTGTAGGAAGACTCCATCACGCTATAGAGTATCTAACTGGGACACATGCTGACAAGTCGGTCTGTATTTGCAGTCGGAGCGAGGAAGGTTTTTTTGTACGATCCCGAGAAAATTGAGACCGGTAAGAATAGTGCCCTTGGTCTCTGGATCTCAAAACCTAATTTAAATCAGGTTGAGCGGGAGACCGTCCTCAGAGCGATTGAAGCAGATCATTATGCTCAAGAGAATTGATCCAATCCGTCGATCATAGTAGGGTTTGCGTTCACAACCCATGGAATGGTGGAGAACGTTTGAGCAGAGAATAGAGCTGGAACTTTGATTGAATGAGTAAGCGCTGTTTGATAATCTTTTGCCACTCTTCGAATTGCCATAGTAATACACGTATGATCTACCTGGCAGCTGCTGATCGTGTCGGACCATCATAGTCCATGATAATTGCATCAAAATCACCATCGTCAATATTCGCAATGTGCCTCTGCGCCACCTTATTGAGATGTGCCTCCACGGGCACAGGAAGCTCGATAGCCGTCGGTGATGAAGGTGGTAACATGCAGTACCCCCTCCGACTGCATTGATTTTGCACCAAACTCAATTCTTGACAAAGATCAGATGATGCGATTCGCCTGTGATTAACAGACTGGACTATCAACATTCTGTTTTGAACCAGGGCTAGCAAGTCACTGATCAGTTGAGAGCACTTCTCGTGTCCTCGTAATCTGTCAAACTCCTAAGTGTTTTTTTAGCTGAAAGTCTTTGGAGCTTCAGTCCATAATACGAACCTCGGTAACGCTTCGTTTGATGTTGAAAGCATAGTTCTCATCAGATACCCGGACAATCTCAAAATAGATAGGCGTGTCGTGGCAATTGATGTACGGTGACATGCGCCTGTGCTTAAACTCCTGATAACCTTTCCATCCATCAAGGGTCCACACTATAAACTCAAGTATGAGACACCCGAGAGTCCAAATATCAAAAGATCTAGATATACGACCCTCGTTACCTTCAATATCACACTCAGGAGGCCTGTAGTTGGGAGAGACGGGGATTTCTGCCCCTGGTCGATTGGAACGACTCTCCTGTCCGTGTGTTCGAGTAAGACCAAGATCAGAGAGAACTAGGGTGCCCCTGCCTCTGGACTTGAACCACAAAATGTTTTCTGGCTTGATGTCACCATGTCTTCCATAGAGACGTTTCCCGTTGGCGTCTAAGTGGTCCGTGTCATTGGGGTCATGGATGTAGCTCAAAGCCTCAGCAATGCCACAGATCTGGCCCACCACCCAAAGAAAGAATTCGTGATTTCTTTCTAGTGAAGATTGCCGCTCCCAGAACTTGAGAAGATCGCATTCGGCCCAAGGAAACAATAGGAGGTACTCGGTAGTACCATTGGTACGGCGCGTGAAAGTTGCAAGAAGTGTGACGATGTGGGGGTGTCTCCCGCCGAATCGTTTCAAGTGCTTGACTTCCTGATCAAATTCCTGTCTATTGGGAATATAAAGCTTTTTGAGGGCAAAACATCCTGGGTCGGCAGATATCTAAGTTTCGTTAACTTTAAACCGAACTAAGCTGAAGAACTGAAGATAAGAATGGTGAGATAAGCCTTACCTCTTCAAGGGTCTTGTGGAAACCATGCTGCCAAGCGTGTATCACGATTTGCTTCACTTCCCCGAATCCACCACCCAAGCTCATAGAGGTTGCTCCGTCAGGTTTCATGAAAGAGACCGGATTGGATATCGTGACCCATGGGAGTATGTGAGTCTCATCAAAGCTATAATGAGAAACTTCTCCCTTGTGTGAGGATTTGGAAATGTAGCGGACGAATAGCCGACACTGCAATTTGTAAAAGGTTTCCCCATCCAGAGGATCCCATTCGCCAAAAGGACGATTCGGCTGATGATATCTCTGTTCTTGATAGTCTGTAATCTGGTCGCGTTGCAGAGGTAGATTTTCGTCAGTGAATCCCTCTTGGACAAAGCTTTGAATACAGTGACCTTGTTGCATGAGGACGAGAATGGCAAAAATCAGACGATAGCTTGCAGAAGTCTCAACCCTTCCCAAGATGGTGTTGGTCCACCGCTGACAGGTGTTGGAGGGAACCTCGCCGTGTTCCGCGGTAAGTAAACGTTGTCTGACGAGATGTCGAACAATGTTCGAGATTGCCTCTCTTTCAAACAAGTATTCAAAGAGCTTTGAGGGCCAGAAGTCTTGATCGCGCCCCGAAGGTGATTTGACGGCGTTGTCCCAGACCCTGCGTTTGATCTGTCGCTTCATGTGAGCATCATCGTTGGTTTCTTCCAGTTTCTCCAAGTCAGGTAATGTAGGGGTTATCCAGGTGGCAACAGCTGAGACTGCATTGGAATCACGAAGGTTTTCGACACGGACCGGAGGTTCATCATTGATCTGGATGGCCGGCGTATTCCCGCCAACTGTGGCATCTTGCTGATCCATGACGACTAAGACTGGAATGTATTCTTCTGGAAGAGTTTCGGAACACCAAGTCTCTACGAAAATTATTTAGGCGAGGAGGATAACGAAGCTTGAGTAGTTCTATGGCCGCCCACATGTGGGAATGAAAACAATGAGTCAAGGCTCATGTCACGTCAAGTATAAGATGCTTGTCCTCAAGTTGCGCCCAGCCTGGTTGCTGGCCATATGAGAAATTGACCACACCCTCTTGTATGGTTCCCACTTGAATCACACCTCGGAATAAGGCTTTCACTGAATAAGCCACAATAGGCAGCAAATTTTAGGCATTGTTCTGAGGGATTTGCCTTGCCCAGAACTATGACTGAAGCAGGCTGTGGCTACATGTGGGCTCGCCTGATTCTGCGCTCCTGTCGTCCAGCCACACCCACCTCTTTTCGACCCAGATGGATGACTGGTGTCTTTTAAGATAAATCTCTAGGTACCGCCCTGCATGCGGGGGCTGCCTCGATCAGGCGAGCAATCAGGACCTTGCCGTTTATCTCACCCACCTCATGCAGAGACATATTAACAGCCAGCTGATATCCTCAATGGTTTCATGCATTCTTTCGTCATCGCCTTCTAATTAATAGCTCTTCCAAGTTGTTTTACTCCAAATCATCCACCCCAGCTGCAATAGAACAAAGGAAATGTCCAACCACAAATCGTCCCAGACCCGTGGGGATACTCGCGCCATTGCTGAAAACCAACAATCAGTCTGTTCCTTCTCTTACTCCTACTTATTTCTAGTAGTCGGATCACAGTTTATCTGTGCTCGTTTGCCAAAGTAGCGATCTCCTAGGCCTAGAAATTTCCATTCAATGAGGCTTGTACTTCAGGGCGAGCCTGTCTCTTTTTGTTACTATTGCGACAACTTCGACGATCATGGCGGGGGCAAAGACTGCACTCACAAAGTCTAGAGGGAGTGACGAAGCATCTGCTCTGATGCAATACACATTTTGTCTAGTCTTCAGATAATTCTTAGCTGTGTGTACTGCAGAATTCGATCACAGTTTGGGGAACAAGATGTGGGCTCAATGATTTGCTGAAGAGGAGTTGATACTTCGACTGAGAACTTCCCAGGGCCGTATAATCTGGTGAGAAGGTTCGATAAGCCGTGAGGGCTCTTGACAGTCTTGCAGTGGACGAATTGCCATTCACCACTGCTACTTGAGGAACTAGATACCGAGGGCATTGCTGTACTGTACAAACGAGATGATCGCTCGCAGTCCGGGACTTTCTACGTCGATTTATTGCGTTCTATATAGCTGAACAATTTGAGAAGGAAGCAAAATATGGAAAGAGTTTCTCGGTACAGTTTGAGGATGTATGGCTAGTTCAGACAGTAGGTGGTTAGATGGATTAGCATCAAGGGCTTACGAGCCCTTTTCTAGATAAACAACAGCAAAGCAGATCAGTTGCAAGTCCGCCTGGAGGCGGTACAGTGAAAAAATAGGTTGCCTGTTCATTGAAACCTGGTATGGTCATGCATTAGTGGCCAGCAGGCTGCGAAAGCAACTGTCCAACTACGGCTGCCGTTGCCACACACACCATTCCTTTCGGCGCCACGCCTCCTTGACGATTTTTCTACTTCCATCAACCTAGCCGCTGACCCGCTGCTATCTCAGGTCTCAGACAAGCCAATCACTCACTATTGCACGACTGGTAGGTATCCTTGGCTTGATTGAAAGGGTGCTCAATATTAGGTAGCATGTAGGAGCTGTATGCGCTGATTGATACATCAGTGCAGGGAATGGTGTGATGCACCTTCGTGGGTGCGAGCTTTGTCTTCCCTGATGATGCCCATGTCCCTTCCACTCATCATTCCCATTTTCATAAAGCAGGCTTCGGTATTAATGAGGGGGCTAACGAAGCAGATGAGGAGACACGAATACTCCGTACGCAACATCATTGTACGATGCGCATCCGGGAGCCTTGCCTCCTTTTTGAGGCTGTGCCATGCACATCCGTCAAAGCTAGTGCAATCTAGCTCTCTTTCATTTGACCAGTAGAAATAATAATAAGGGCTCTTGAGGAATGCCTGGCGAATGATATATTATTAGTGCGCTTCCGCTGTATGAGGACTTGCGAGTGGCCGTTTGAAGGCTCCGTCGTCAGATGTATCAGGATAATTTGTCCTCAGCAAATCATTACAATCATTGATGGTTCCAGCTCACCATACATGGCCGATATGAACAATCCAAGGGAAGAAGATGATAATCTTACGCTGGGAGACATACAGCCTGGGCTCGATATTTGCAACACGGTGAGTCGTCTCCTCCTTGGTGACCTTGCCCCTGGAAACATGGTCCTTTGCACGCTCAACCAGCTATAACTCTCCCCATCTATTCTCGGAAATTCTTTGTTTCTTGACTGAAGTGCTTTCAAATTGTAGCAGCCTCGCGTCATACTTTCTCGGTTCAATGAGGACGTCGGTTCCTCGTCGATCAATGCGACAAATCCAAGACGAGATGAGCAAAGTCTGTCCCCTGAAGCCTCCAGGGCGCCCCTAGATCACCAAAGATTGAGTATCGAAGACGACGAGATCAGCATTCAAACCCAAAATGACAGAGGGTACGCAGCTGCTGAGCGGGCTTTCGATAAGGGCACATTTGCGACTTACCAGGAAACTGGGCCCGTCATAGCAGAGTTGGTCTTCGGACAAATGGGCACACACTTGCAAGGCAGGGAGCCGGAATGTGCGACGAAGACAACATTCGTTAAGTCCATGGCACTTGAAGTTCTCAAATCTCTCGAAAAGTACGACGGACGATCCCAAGGACCAAAATGGTTACCAGTCAACCACCTATTCAGAATTATTACACGACAGTCCGTTCTTCGAGCATTGAAGGAATCTCTTGCCGAATCGGAGCTTTCCCAGAAAGCACTGGAGAAATGTGCGGAAGCTGTGTGTCCCCCAGCTGGCTCAGGAAACACCATCGGGTCACGAAGCATGTTCGCGATCCTCACGATCTTGAACAGAGTTGAAGAAATTCGGGAGTACATTAAGCTTGGACTCTCGGACGACAACTTGCCATTCATCGCCGGTCCAGATCAATTGAGTCAGTTTGGCCAGCTGTTTCCGAAGGGTGCTCAATTTCAACACTCCCATGAGTCATTCGGACACAGTTGGTCATTCGAAACATGGGGTGCGTTGAAGGAGTGGCAAAAGATAATGCGGTCGCCTTTTTTTGCAATTGATCCTGGCGACAGAGAACGTGATATTCCTCACTATGAGTTGGAGCCCGACACAGTTTTGCCCTTTATCAAAGAGTTTCCGGCCACGTCGTCCACGATGACCTCTTACAGCAAAGTGCAGCGAGTTCAAATCCATATGCATCACCATACCATGTACAAGGTAAGTATTGATGAACCTATGTACTTTGAGAAAACCCTAATGTCTTGCTACTTTTTTAGGGGTTTAATGACGAGAACCCGTGCTTTGCCGTCAAAGAACTGCTCCCTGAGCTTGGCAACCAAAACACAAGCCGCGAAATCAACTTTAGAGAAGAGGTGCGGGCTTTAGCCAAGACCGTGGGTCTTTCGAGCCATGACCATGTCATCAAGCTACTTGCAACTCGGAGGAGAGGGGACAGTTGGAGCATGCTGTTTCCATGGGCTAGAAGCAATCTCAAAGATTACTGGCTGGAAGAGTCCCCTGATTCCAAAATATCGCCAGATTTTGTCAAGTGGATGTCCACACAATGCCTGGGCCTTGCAGAAGGCCTGAAGAAGATTCACAAGAGTCCTTCAGGCCATGCAGAACAGTTTGGCATTGCAGAAGAGTTTGGTATTCATGGAGACATCAAGCCCGAGAACATCCTCCTCTTCGACAGCAAATCGAACGTATATGGAACGATGGTCATCAGTGACTTCGGATACACTCGCTTTCATAGAAGAAACACTCGGTCAAACACCCCTGTAGTGGGCTTTAGTCCAACTCACAGAGCCCCAGAACTTGACCTTGAACAGACCATCTCCAGATCGTACGACATGTGGACATTTGGTTGCGTGTTTCTGGAGTTCATCACCTGGTATCTGGAGGGACCAACCGGAATCGAGCATTTCGTGAACCAGCGGATTCATGATGACAAAGGAGCACCTCCAGGCTTTTCCGAAGACAAGTTCTTCAACATCAGCAAGACAATTGGCAGACAGAAAAACCCGAAAGTGAAGCGCTCAGTCGAAGAAGTAAGTCAAAGCTTTCGAGAAGATGAAGCACAATGACATGCTGACTGCGGCGTCTTCCTTCTGCATGCATAGTGGATAGCACATTTGAGAAAGCAGCCACATTGCGGTGGTTACTTTCAAGACTTCCTGGATCTGATAGTCAAGGAACTCTTGCAACCCGATCCTAGAGAACGAGGAAGGTGTGACAAAGTCGCCGAGCATCTCAGAGATTTAGAGCGCAAGTGCAAATTTGGAACGCTCGAGTACCTCATGGGCGATGTCTCTGTGCCCTTGATGCCTATAACCTCATTAGGCAGAATATCGTCTCCACGTCAATCAAAAAGTTACCGACCTCAGCCAAGATGTCCTTCAGTAATAAGCTCGCTCTGCGATATTACTTGGGGCTCTTATAGCGACCGTGGGTCATCGAAGTGGCCACATCGATTTATGAACAACATCGACGCGATGCTCTTCAAAGGCAGTTCTTCACGAGATGGTGGCGAGGAACATCACCGGCAGCCGATGGGAAGTCCTCGAAATGGGCCAGCAATCCAGCCGACTGAACGAACGCCATTGTTCCAATCTGCTCCTATGGCAATCTCCTCTATCCCTTACGTTGACACTTTCTATCAGGGACCAAGAAGTGAAAGTAGACTGGATGCGAATGATCAGGTAGCCGCTCCGAGATATCCCCATGAACCCTTCCAGCGGGAACAAATGATTGCAAGCACCCGCGCACAGAGCAACCACTCCCGTGACTTAACGAATGGCGGACTGGGTGATCAAATCAGTGATATTAGAAGTATTGAGCATAAGAGACCCGGCTCTTTTCTTTCGGTTTATACTGATGGACATTGGTGTGGATTGAAGACTGCAATTCGGTGTTGTTTCGCATTTTCGGAAGACTCTCAAACATCCAGAAATGACTAGACCACGTCTGGGACTTATCATTTGTTACTACACTACGGTTTCATGTGGCGTTTCTATTCGGCGTTTTGTTCAAAAGGCATTGTTTTATTTACTTTATCGCTGAAAAAGGCCTTAATGTTTGATATCAAAGAGCCTATTATCAGTACAATTAGAGGGAGCATGTTTGTATTTGATGTCACGTTGGTTTAGGCGCATTAAACTTTATTTTTCGAGTGTAGTCCCATGACTGAAATGTTCTGGCTCCGCTAAACGCTGATCCATCTTGCCATCCACGTCCTGGTGATCTGCTTCGCTTCATCAACCAGACCAAGGTCCAACAGCATCTGAACAGTACCACGTGTAGAACTCTCAAGGGCACTGAAAACCCACGAATGGGTGAAACTTGTGTGTTCCCCAATAAAGACCGTGTTGAACTCAGTCTGCCAGAAGGCCGGCAGGTAAAGCTGCTGCTGAGGAACGATGGGAACGGCAAAGGCACCCGCATGATGCTCGTCCTGCTCCCAGCAGTGACGCTCATAGTTGCCGGTCCACATCTCATCGGCAATAGGTCCGTGAATTTCAACCATAGCGCGCTGGATGTAGGCGATGTGCTCTTCGACGGGCATGGAGCATGCCACAACCGCGTCGGCGTCGGGTGCATAACTCGTAAGCATGACACCTGGACCGGTTCCGTTGATGTTGTAGGATGGGTAACAAATCTGGCCGATGCCGTAGATATCGGTGCGTCCGCATCCACCGATGATGGGGTGCTCAAGGTGCTCCCAGAAGCGAGTCTTGTACTGCATGGCAACCTTGACGGCACCTAGGAAGACTGTGCGCTCAATAGCGCGGCGCATCAAGCTGGAGTGAGGCGGCAGCTCCCAGTACTTGAGCACGTTGAACGGAACGCTGTTGAAGACGTAGTCGAATTGCTCGGTGGTTGTGTTCTTCGACCAGGGATTGCCTCCAGTCTCACGCCAGATGACGTTGAGGTTGTTGGAGTCTTCGTTGTACTTGACGCTGAAAACCTTGGTCTTGTAGGCGATGCGGTCTTTGATGATGTTCTCAAAGGCAGCGGGAAGGCGACTGATGCCACCATCGACCGTGCGCCACTCGTTGGCCAAGAAGTAGACGGTCTCAAACTCCCACATAGGCCAGACGACTTGAGAGGGAGTGACTTCATCAGTCACGTTGAGGTCGGTGTGCATAACGTGAAGCAGGTACTCAACCTCGGAAAAGTCGAACATGCCAGTCTCAACAGCCTCCTTATGAGCCTTGAAGACGTTGGTAGCGTAGAACTTCCGTCTCTCAGGAGTCAAAGCTTTGAAGTCGTCAAGAGCCTGGATGGCCTCCTTGGCTGCGGTAGCGTTGGAATAGGTTGTGTTGGTCATAAGAGAGGGATCAGCAGCGATCTCCTTGCGACCCGGAACTGTGCCATCAGGGCGACGCTCCTTAGTGGCAACAGGCGCATTGTCGGAAACCTGGATCCATGGGATGAACTTGACTTGCAGGGCAGGATCCGCGTCAGCGTTGATCTCGTTGAGTACATCCGCCAGCTGGTAAATCATCTTTTGATCGTTGATGGGGTAAGTCTCGTTGGTTTCGGCATCGTAAATGCTGTGCGGGAACCGCATGGGTCCCAACTCGTGATGCTGGTGCTCGTCCGGAGTTGAGCCGTTAAGGTAGGTGGTGCGAATACGTCCTCCAACTCTCTCCGAAGACTCTAGAATCTTCCAGTTGTGGATTCCAACCGAGTCGAGCAGCAACTACGAATCTTGTCAGCTTCTCATCATAGATGAAGAGGTCTTGAAACTTACCCCAGTGTGCAGACCAGAGATGCCAGCGCCCAGAATACCAAACGTCTTGTTTTTGACTGATGCAACAAACACATCGTCAGGTTGCTTCTGCTTCAGGTACTCGACGCCATCGAACCAAGGTCCCATCGGGTCGGTAGCCTCGGCGAAAGTTGCACGTTTCCTCATCCTGCGACTCTTGACAGAATGTTCTGAAGAGCGGCCAACGAGCTGGCTGTCAACGAAAGCGTGCAAGCAACCTGAGGAAACATCTTCCGGCACCATCCATACAAACTTGGTCGGTCTCTGATCCGTCCACTCCAGATGGCGCTTCGCAGCAGGGTGGGAGCCAATGTGTGTCCGCCCAATCTTGTGGTGAGCTTCGAAGGGGCTTCTCATCCCGCAATCACCGTAAACAATGGACAGCTCTCCATCGAGAGGACCACTGTACTCGATGTTGATGTTACGGAGTCCATTTCTTTCAACTTCGAACGGACCCTGGAAAGAGACCGTCTCACGAAAGACGGGTTCCGCAACAGCCGCCTGGCAAAGACCGGCTGCAGCAGTGAGAAGGGTCGACCAACGAGCAGCCATGTTGACTATGACAGACTTTGAGGGCAGAGATGGCAGAGAGTAAGAAGTCTAGGGGACTCAATGATGATCCCCTTAATCGCTTCTGCCCTTTATATGACTGTCTGACGATTGCTCGCTACCATTGACAATGCATGAGGCTCAACCAAGTGAGGTTTCGATAAGCACCCGGATGGACATATTGGAGGCTTAGCAGATCTCTAAAAGCTGGGCACCATCTAATTAGATTACCATTAGTCCCGTCACCGAGGCTCTTGGGGTGCGGAGGTTGCGTTTAGTCGAGTTTTCGTGTCATGTTGCGCAGAACCGGTTACCGACTATCAGGACCCAACTCCGCAATCATTGCAACAACGTGGGAAGCATGCCCGAAGACGGCGCAAACGACCACAGAGAACGTGGAAAATTCTAATCGCGCATAGGTCATTACGGGGGGTCAGAGTTCTCGCTTCTTTGGAGTTCATATCGTTGGTGTCTTGGCGGGAGGGACGTTGCATGGGCCCGGTCTTGTTTACTATCCCGGCATCGGAACCGCGGGGAACCCCAGCTCGCTTGCTAATTACGAGAACCGACCATCGGCTCTTGAGTATTCTGACGCCTTATCTTGGATGAAATCTCGACCTCGTTCCCGCAGCTTGGGCTGCATAGGAATGGCATCAGGCCTGCGTGGCGGTAATGACGAGCGAGGGAAAACGATGGGAAAAGGAAGTTGGGTAATGTAGAGAAGCATTCGCTTGAGGGGCGTTAGGTAATGGGTTGCGGTGCAACTCCAGAAAATGGGGGCCCCGTGGTGGATGTCCGGAGGCCCGATACCCCATCAGGCAAGTCAAATGGTAGAGCACCTGGAACCTGAGTCGTTGCTAGCTGCCAATGTCTAGAACTCCATCCGTACGGAGTTGCGGACTCTTCTCGGTCTATTGTTCATTTGATGCTGGAATTGCTTACTAGAGCCGACAGTCTCTGATACTTCGGTAGGCGTGGACAGGCAACTTCGGCTGAGGATTTCCCAATGCCAATGTCATGTCTGCAAGAGCGGTGAAAGTGTGGGTCGCCGGTTAAATGTGTCAATTCTGATTGCCATCGCCAAGACAGCAAAATCGGGGTCAACAAGGTCGGATCTCTTGGCCAGAGATAACTTATCTCCATGTCAGCAATTGCCGGCCGGATGCTAAGAAAGGCGTTATCATGCCAGAATTCCCCGCGAGAGACTGCGTGCATCTTGACACCGGCACGGTCCGTTCTTTCATACCGGCCCGGATGGCATGGAGATGCTATTCACAGTACCGACTTTCAACAGGCGAGCATGGCGTTTCTCATCTTCTTTGAAAGACATGGTTGTTGAGGCAGAATATTCTCACGTGCGATGATGATTTCACTCGTATTTATCATACTTGGTTTCTGAAGCTTCTTGAGGCCTGCTTCAGTACGGTTTTGCTGGCAATGGTATGGGTCGAGTTGCTGGCATATGACTATCGACTGCCTTACGTGCTAGGAAGCTAGTGTAGTATCTCTTTCACATCATTTACCTCGTTATACATCTAAGAGATGGAATCGGGTATCATAATCCGGGAAACGTCTTATCAATACTCGGGAAGTTGATGTCCGTCGCAACGTTAGTAACTCAGTCTCATTTACTAAATTACTACTCGGATCCTACTTTACCTTCATATCTACAGAGGAAATTTCTCCGTAGTTACTAGAGACACGAACATTGATATTGTATGAAATCTTCAGTGTGAGGTTCAGGCCCCTTTCAAATCCACAACTCTTGAATTAATAGTACTTGCAGTATATCATCAAGGCCAACGTTATAAGTCACACTCATCTAATAGAAGACAGTTTTGCAGACAAAATTGAAGTGTCAACACCTATGAAGCGAGACCGAAAAGTCTGAGTCATTTTACGCACCTGAACTATCCGTATTAGACAACCTCACTACCAGAAAGCTTATAGAGTCATTCGTACATTCAATACGGGCTACTATCCCTGTGAAACCTCTAGGCGGAAGGAGCTCGGGAGTTTAGCTTGAAGCCTATTCTACATGTTCTGATCTAGTCCACAAAGAGACACCCTCCATCACAAAACGAAAGACTCAACGTTGTCGAGGCGCTTGAGTGGGTTCTGTCGTTATTTGCGCGCCTTCCTTACCTTACCAGCCTTGTGTCAGTACGGGCTGGGTTATGGAGAGAATAGAAGTTGCTGTCATCTAGAAGCGGGGTCGGCAACGCGTTCCCAAATGCAAATTTTGAGACAGCAATGTGAGGGGTGATGAAGATGAGCTAGTAAGTTCAGCATAGTAAATCTAAATCAGGAACAGAGATACAGTCATCATTCAGAAGGAAACCCGTTGAAGCAGCCACTGACATGCGCCATGACCTCCTCGAGAGTTGCCAACTGGGATGTATGGCTGCTACCTTTGCGCCTTTTTTGTCTATAGTCAGAGGCTCACAGTATGGCCGTAGTAAAACCTTGACAAGATCGTATTCTCCTCTCTGTCACTGTGGCAAATATGTCATCAAGTGGACGCTAGATGTATTCAGATGACGATAGCTGGCCTTCATCGTCGCTCACCCTCCAAATCGCACATCAGCCTAATCTTGGTGCAGACTTTTCGAAGCCTTTTCTTGATGAATGTTGCATTTTCAGCGTATTGGTATGATGAAGTCGTTAGACTTTACCGTTGGACCGTTTACCCATCGCCATGGAATGCATGCCTAGCTGCGAAACATCCGGGACAAAAGATCTGCAAGCCCACATTCTAATGAACAGCTGATGATCACTTACCTTTGCGCTTATATCGATGGCCAGTAAAAGTCGGATATAGATGCCGAAATGACGAGATGGTCCCCAGGTTGTGGGTTGCTTCTCCAGGAACCACAAACCTTAAGCCTGGGTGTGTCTTCGTCTGAAGAACTAGAGGCCGTTTCAACCCACCCATTTTTTCTTTCTAAAGACGCTTTGAGTTTTCGAGATGGTGTGTGGCCCGTGAACCAGCTTTACCATTGTTTCGTTTCACGTTCCAAAATTCTGGAAATCGTCAAGTGCTGCCGGTCTTTCGTCGCAGCGCGGACGAGGCTCACGCACACTAGGACAGATGTCAGAGTCCGGCAGTCGTCTTTTCAAAAGTTGACGAGTGTCTAACTTTCAGGGGTAGGTTTTGCGCGCGTCGATTGAGACAGAGCGTTGAATGCAATTCCGTGCATACTCAATCATCATCCGACCATAGTCACAAGAGTCAACGTTTATTGACTGTGAAACACAGGCAGAATTTTGCCGTTATTATCTTGGCCATCAAGTCACTAATAGAAACAGTCACATTGGAGAGCGAAGAAGGCAAAGTAGTAGAAGGTCCATACTCCAGCTAGAGCAGGCAGTCGTGTCTCATTATCAGTAATCCAGTACTGTTACATGTAATCCCTCGAAGACCACTCCACCCTTTCAATCTTAGAATATGTGCAAAGGAATGACTAAATTACTCCTCATCCTCGAAATCGGTCGCCTCCATGGCGCGCTTCATCATGCGCTTGAACTGGCGGTCAGACTCAGCAACAGCGCGGGCCAGGTTGCGGCGAGCAGCGGCGGGGGTGTTGCCAGCAGCGGCCATCTGGACGGGGACGACACCACCGAAGGGACCGGCGCGAGCTGCGTTCTGGCAACGGACCAAGCAGACGTTGTTCTGTCCAGCGACGGTACCAGTGCAAGTCTGGCCAGCGGGGATCTCGGCCTTGATGGGGAAGTCGGTCATGGCACCAGCCTGTGATTGTTAGACTCGAATACATGCAGTGTGTGAATTAAAGTGACTTACGCGGTTGCGGGAGTTCTGGCCGGGAACAGTGACGGGGACGTTGATGTTGGTCCAGGTGGCGCCAGTGGCATCACCGTTGATCATGCAGTCGTAGGGGCCGCCACCGTCACCGTTGACCTGGTGGACGGTCATGTCGATGGTGCCACCGGCACGGATCTGGGGAAGCTGGTCACCGGTGGCGGCCATGATGGCCTTGGTGCCAGTCTCCAGGTCGTTGGTGCCAGCACCGACGGTCTCGCCGAAGGTGTCGGCGGCCTCGCCCTTGAAGCGGGTGGAGTCGGCCTGGAAGGGATCGCGACGGGTGCCGTCACGAGGAGTGCTGAGATCAACACCGAGGGCCATGCCAGTGCCACCGAGCTCGCCGGTAGCGCCGATGATGGCACCGTGACCGGCCACCAAGTTGGCGGCGGCAAGGATAGCAGTAGCAGCGACGGTCTTGAGAGACATTTTGACTAGTAGTTAAGAGATGAATGAGATGGTGCTCCTTGCCAGAGGAGTGTAAACGAGTAGTATCCTGCCGGAGGAGGTATTAAAACCGAAAGAGAGAAGAGACTGCTGAAAAGCTGAAGATGTTGATGCTGATGATGAGAAGAGATGAGAAAAGATTGGGAGGAATCAGGCGCTTTTGTACTCGACATTTCACGATGTTGAGTCGATACTCCCCAGTCTTTCCCAGCACATGAAAGGCAAACTTAGCAGAATATCTCCTACATCGCCTGCACGATCCACATACCGTCTGGTGCCTTGCAACCCTTGGAACCGACACCAGCCCCAACATCAAGCATATTGTTTAGACTGTAGAGTCGAAAAAGATGAGGCCAAACACCGGCGAGAACGACCGCATCTCGTGATGGAGACAAGTTCGAAACTGGGCCCTTTCCGATTTGGATCGTCGAAGGAGGCTCTGTGTGGGAGACGACAAGGGTCCGAACCTTGTTGAAGAGCCAATCGCATCGCGATCGCGTTGCCCACCTCCTCGCAGAGGGCAGGGAGGGGAAGAAACACTGTCGCAGATCAGAAAACGTTTGTCGCACATCCCTGGTGTGCCTGGGGGATGGGAAGATGATGTTCCAGGATCTGCGCCACGCCCGTATTATCCAGGGCACGGGAGAGAATCGCCCAGATCAAACACACCAGACCTTTCTCCTCTCCCCTCCCTTTGGTTTGGTTTGGTTGGTACTGCACGTTGGCGAGACGAGAGGCCGTGCGGAGAGTCTGTGGAAAGGCGACTCAACAGAGGTGATGCTTGCCTTGCGGCGCGATTTGAAGTCTCGAACCTGCGCTCGGCCACTGAGAACGTTCGTCCATAGTGGAAGCGTAATTCTGAGCGACTGGGAACCAAAGAATGGAGAGAGACGCAGAGATCTCTGACGGCTATCATCTCAATCTTCTGGAACAAAGGCCCCTAAAGCCCACCCCGTTGCAACTTGCTGATGAACGTGAACAGCGGACGATAGTGGATACGCAAACGATGAGAAGTTGAGATGTCATGTTGGACTTAGCCATGCCCATAGTGTCGTCCCTGACACTGGTGTTCAATGCCCACTCTGCATAGTGGTGTTTTACGGATGGAATACCGAAATGGGACAAGGCGGATAGAAAATCACTGACGGACAGACAGAGAGAGAGAGGCGAAGTCCCTGCAGGACGCAGCGATGCTATGCATCATTTTCAGCTGGGCACGCGGGAGCTAGCGCTTAGTGCCAGGTACGCCAGGGCAAGCTTCACCACTCCCGTTTGCTTGTCTCTGGCATTTGGCGCGCTGCCCAGTCCCATTGGTCTTTTGGAATTAGACTTGACTCGGCTGCCCAAAGTATCCACACAAAGTAGCATTCGCATCACTCCGAATAGGTTGAAGTGGTGGGAAGGGGAAACAAGGAGGTGGCCCGCCAGGACTACGGAGGTACGGAGGCATGAAGGCCTCCAGCCCGGGAGGAGGCTGGGGGATTTGATCGCCGTTGACATAGCAAAGGAGGCAGGCGGGGCGCATCGTTTCGCTGATCATTGTGAATCATTGCTGCCAGCCGGGCACGATCCCTAGAAGAAAATCGCATGAGCCGCCGGTGGTTTCCAGGACTGTCGTTGCACCGCCAGGCGTTTCTCGTTTCTGTGGATCACCCATCAACCCCGGGGGAAATCAGTCCCAGGGCCAGGCGAGAATGTGGTCCTGCCCACATGAACATTTCAAAAGATCTGGGGGTGGCCAGGGGTAATACGGGCGCTTCATTATGGGGAGACCTGGGCAGGGAGTGTCGGTTGTCTTTTGCTCCGATGCAAGCATGGCAGTTCTAGACGTCCTGACAGGGAACTGAGGGGCAAGTTGATACAGGGGGCCGTTGCGCTTGGATCTACGTAGTACGTAGTAGACACGACCATCGCCAGTACTACACACACACACACACACACACACACACAGCTGTGAGCCTCAGCCAATCCATGGAGATCCATGGAGAGGGGGGCGCGGCTGGCTGAGTCGCCTGCTGTGATTCGTGTTGTCCGTGCTTCACCGCAGCATACCTGGAACAGGAACAGGTCGCCCCCGCTCGAATAGAAGCGCGGAGAAAAATTAAGCTTGGCAAAAAGAGTTGTGTCAGAAACACGATGGCGAAATCGGCTCTTTACTGGGAGCTTGCTTCCCAGGATCGCATAGGAAGCATGGGACACACAGAAGACGCCCGTTTGCTATTCTGGTTTGTGGGCAAAAGTTGCCTCCATGCCATAAGGCGCACATTCTAGGTCCCACCGTCCCAGTCGTACTTGGATGAGAGCACCGAGGAGGTCCGGCTGATCCAGAAACCGAGAAAGTCATGTCAAGATCTCATAGGTAGAACATCGACACACTTTAAGGCAGCCTCACAGGTAATTAGGCCTTCCAACACTTTTGTTTAGTCGTGTACCTACTGTAATAAGCTTGTAAAGACGGAGCTTTTTTGCCGCTTTGCGTCGCATTGGCATTGCTCAGGCCTCTTCTTGACTTTTCTTCGCCTCTCCCGACTCGGGGCCGAGAACCGGCTGGGCGGGTCCACTCTTTCGGCCGATTCCGCCTTCCGGAGTGGATCTCCGTAAGGGCCCCGCTAGCTAAGCCTTCGCCGCAATGATTTCCCTCTTTCATAGAACCACAATGATTTGCATTCCCGCGCCCGCGATGCTTGCGTAGATCAATCATCATCTGGCAAACCAATCGCAATACAGCGGATGATGTGAAAAGGGGGGATTCTTCAGCCACAGTAAGGCCTGGTGCGAGTCGCCAGGCCCGCTGTGCCGCTGTGCGCACGAGACCTGACGCGCCCCTGACGCCGCACGCGAGTTTGATCTTCGCTGCCAAGCTGCCAAGCTGCCAAGACACCTCAAAACCCGCCCTACCCCGAGCGTTGACTACTCAGGTGCGTGGTGCTGTATGGGAAACTTGAGGGAGGGCAAGAAGATGCGTGAAGATGCGTAAAGATGCAAGGCTACGGCCAGGACTACGCGAGGTTGCATTACGTGCCAAGAACGTAGGGCAGAGAGCGTAGCAGGGGCTAGTCATGACCACAGCACGGAAGGAAACCGGTGAAGGCAACTCTCTCCGATCCCCTCGGATGGCTCCAGCTGTGAAAGCTTGTGTTTGGCGAAGTCTTCACCCAAAGTCGTGCGTAGAGAGTTCATGCATCGTGCAAGGGACGAATCGTATTGACCGTATGACCCTCGTAATGAATGGTTTACCCATTCTTTACAAGTGGCGGAAATGCAGGTCCACGGTTTCTCTTTTGTGAGGCACGTTTCTGACATTTGGAAATTGAGATTCTTCGGCCTGTAGTCGTCGAGGTGCTCCTGAGTCAAACCCTCTTCGGGATTAGACTCTCATCGATTACCTTCATCTCAATATCTGATGCTCGGCATGAGACGCCCTACTCCATCGACCGAAGTTTTTCAGAATTACGCACCAATCCTTTGGCTGAACCCATCTCAACTATGCTCGTGCCCTGAGCAGTTCGCTCACCACCGCTGAGATCTCGCCGTCTATACTTGTCGCCAGCCCATCTGCCTCCAAATTCCATGGGACGGCCGTCTCGGGTCCCTTACCCACCCTCACAAGCTTCACTCTTCCCCCACCTCTCATGACGAGATCCTCGTTGGGCCATCTCAAGACCCCCGGCGTAGACATCCCTACGCCAAGCTCTAGGATCACTGTCGTTCTTTCCTCACGATGCACCACATCCCGGCGGAACTGCTTCCATCTCTTCTCTCCATCTTCAAAGGGCTTCTCGTTGAACCAGTGCCCTGCCCTCACGCAGATGTTCATTTTGCCGCCGCAAAACTTGCAAAGGGGCACCTTGCTTGGTTCTGTCAATATTTGAGATACTGGATCTAAGAACGCTTGCCCATCTGCAACTAAAGGTGCCGATGGCATTGTTGCCTCCGGTCGGCAATTTGCCAAACACTGGAAGACAGAGTATGAGCCTTGAGGGGTTGAAAGTTTCTCTGGCGATAGCCCATTCGCAACAAAGAGGCCATCGGCGTTAGATGTTCTCACATGGGCGTTTCCTCCAAATCTCTCGAGCCATGGAATGAGCGTTCGGTACATTCCGGATTTTGGCCAAGACTCGATCATTGCCAAGTGGGTAAAGTAGTAGCCCCAGCGGACTTGTTCCGTTGGCCAAGAAGTGAAGCCAAAGACGCTGTACAGAGTTCGCAGCCCATACTTCAAGAAACCGGGAAAGTTCTTGGCAAACAGGGCCGACGAAGTGTAATCCAGCCCGTCGGAAGCAGAGAGACCGGCACCGGCGCTCACAATGACTGCGTCAGCGGCGTCCAGCCACTGCCTGGCCCGGTCCAGCGAGTCGCACTGGATCAGTGGCGGATGATTCGCACTTGCCGGCGTCGGCGACCGGCCCATCCATGTAGTATGCGGGGGAGAGGCTAGGATCTCCTGGTAGATGGCATGATCTGCGTCCGTGAAGGTGTTGAAGATGATATCGGTGATGGACGTATCCTCGTGGTGCTCGAGCCAATCTGTTACTGCGCTGGCCGCGACGGCTGCTGCATCTCGCGCCGGATAGGCGAACAAGCCGGTCGAGATGCCGCATAACGCGACAATCTTCCTGCCATCCGGCGTCGAGGGCAGCGGCTCGACTGCGTCAAGAACGCTGTGATAGCATTGGGTGAGCTGTTGCGTCTCGGTTATCGTTGGTTTTGAGCCGCGTTGCAGTTGCGGCCCGACTGTATGCACCACATGCATCGCTGGTAGGCAATACGCGTCTGTGACTATCGCCTCGCCCGGTCCGAGTTCACGACCTCTTTGATTCATGACCCGGTAGCACTCGTCCCGCAGCCGGGGCCCAGCGCAGGAGTGAATCACATTGTCTATGCAGCGGTGCGGCGGCTGGAAGCATCCGAGTCCCTGGCTGTTCGCGGCATTGGTGATTGCAGTGATGCCGGTGAGAGTCGTGATGTCACCTTTCCAGAGCGTAACTCTAACGCCGTTACGGTTTGTTCGTTTGAGTGTGATTGTTGGTTGGATAGAACCCGCCACAATCAGGACACGATGTGATACCTGCTGCTGTAGGACTGAGTCTATCCCGACAAGAACGTCTTTCGGGAGCGGCGGTTCCGGTATGCGAACACAGAGAAGCTGGTGCAGAAGCTGTAGATGTGTAGAGGGGTCCAGATCATCTAACTGGTCTTTAATATGATGAAGGTGGTGGTCGTGATGGTCGTGATGGCAGTCGTCAAGGTCTAAATCAGCGCTTGAATCCGTTTCATCTAGTAGATGAATGAGGATTTTCTGTAGACTGTCCATGCTTTGCGATGTTGTATGGATATCTTCTTTGCCTATTGATGATTCCAATCTCATCCACATTAGTAGGCAGGGAACCACTAATTTTTCAAATAATTTATCTGAGTATGATTATGAATGGCAATTTTGATTTCAAACATGGCAAAACACGAATTTGAGAATATGCATTTTGGTTCCGATTTTATCTTGCTTTGGTGAGCTGACGGAAGTAATTTGCATCCGGCCTTGAGATTGATAGAACCTCTTTCGCCTCCAGGATCAAATTCATAACAGATCCTCCTAGCAAAGATCGCTTAAAGAAAAAAATGAGGGATGCAGACTGGAGGGAAGGCTTAATCAATTTTCTGAGTCTTTGTAAGCTCTATCTAATATTTTGATTACTGGCGATTTCAATCGCGAACTTGGAGTTGTCTTTTTCCACCATCAGCACTTTTCACCGCGAACAATAACGTTCCACTTCGTCTTATGGAATGCCTGCCCTGAGGACCTCATCGCGGTGGGCCAACCTTCCCTTCCACATGTTTTCAAGACCTTATCAGCGCCATCGGCAATAATTCTAAAGGATTCCGGAGTCTTTGGCTTGTCGTCCTACAAAGACGCTACTCAGCTTCGTACGTAAGGTGTCACGTTGGGTATTAAACTCACCTCATTGCACCACCAGATTGCCGTACTTTCGGAGCAACTCATACGACCGCATTCTCCCGGGCCGGCTTGGTTTGTAGGTCTTCTGTGTCGGATCTGCTTAAGTAGGTTGATGCCGTCTCTCGCAGCGGCGTTCAAGCCTTTTGGGAAGTTGTAGCAGATGACGCGACCATCGCCGAAGTCGTTCCGCTTCTTTAAGACAGGAGAGGAGGTACTAGAAGCCAAATCTGGGCCCAAAGCCTGCTCGTACAGAGATCCATGGAGGCGGAGCTCTTCCAAGAGATCCTCGACCGTGCCATTCACGACCACCTTCTCAGCCCTGAAGCCTGTATCGAACTCCCACTGTGGGACGAAAATCCCATATCCTTCGATGGGAGTCTTATCAGGAATCACTAGTCCGTAGGCCTAGCGTTATATTAGCATCGAATAGTAGAGTTATTGTACTGTTTTGGAATCATGGTCCTACCGACGCGGCCCAAGAAGCGATGATGAAAGCTCGGACTTGATAGAAGCGCATTATGATGGGATCAAGAGGTTCGAGGGGATCAGGGCAGATACTTGAAGTCGAGTTCGAAAGCTGTCAGTACATTAATCCTTGTCGATGAAGCGCTTTAAGTAAGCTGGATCCCGACAAAGTGATCTCTTAGGGAACCTTGAAGTCTCGATAGCCATAGGAGACAGCCTCTCTCCGTCGAGCTGAAATCTGACATCATCCTGTGACTGAAAACCTTGAACAGATAATTCCACTCTTTTTTACACCTTTATTTGACGCTCCCTTGGTGGTTACTTGGATCCTTAGAGGTACCATCTTCTCGATTTTCGGTAACGTATGTGCAATTATCTAAAACTGCAAGGCATGCGGTAAGTACATGTAGTTAATACTTGTACAAACATGGCCTAATGATCCATTCCTCAAAGTACTGAGTCCATCCACTCATTGGCGTGATATAAATCGAGAGGTTTCAAATCGTCATCAAGTAAGGTACTGCAGTACCATTACAAGCGCCACCCATCCAGGATATCCGTGTCATTATACATAGTCAAGTCGAAGTAGTGCACCTGTCTCTGCCCACCCCGTCCAAAATTCTCCGATGTAATATTGAGCAAGGTAGCCGAAGTAGTTGAAGAGGTCAAATTCGTCAGATCAGGGAAAGCATCCTCAATCATGCTTGAAATCTCCTGCGGGGTGTAAAAGTCGGTACCCTTAGCTTCGATATTCTTCTGGAAGAAAGAAACATAGTTTCTCGTATGGTCGACATCGGTGACTGCACTGAAGTTGTCGACTGATAGCGCGTGTCCAGGTATAACAATATTAGGCTTGAGGCCCGCGATGAAGTTGAGAGTCGTGAGCCAAGACTCTGTGAGGGCCGGAGTGAGAAGGTCGGCAAGCCAGGCATGCATCTGGTGGCCGTAGACGACGTCACCAGCGATCAGTGTCTTAGTGGACGGGATCCAGAAAGCAGATAGATCAATCGTATCGCCGCCGACATTCTTGAGGATTTCAATCGGGCACTTTTCGTCGCCTGGGAGCGTGAAGAAGGAGAAGTTGTAAGCAGTCGGAATCGCGGGGACGGGAGCGATGACGCCGGGCCCATAGGCCGCAGACCAAAATTCTGTCTATAGCCCAACTGTTAGCCGTAGAATCACAAGAAGCCTTATGGAAGCTTCGGTCACCTTGTTGAGAGCCTCATTCTGGATTCCCTGCACTGTCTCAGGAGTGGCGTAGTGTTTAGCCTCGGGGAAGTGTTGGAGGAACGCCTTTCCGCTCAGGTAGTGATCAGGATGGTTATGCGTCGTGAAAGCCGCCAACAGAGGCTTATTAGTCGTATTCTTAACCCATTGAGCTAGGTTTTCTGCGTCAGATACCGCGAGGGGCAAGTCGATGATCGCGGCAGCTTGTGAGCCGATGATCAGAGACGACACAACATCCAACGAGAAACCCGGGCTGGTGAAGCTCTCGACCCTGAGGTTACAACTGCAAGATGCGGCTGCTTGCATAAAGGCCGCCGATAGGGCGACGATGATTGTCTTAGGGAGCATGGTCTTCGTACGTCCGTTTTTGGTCAAAGGGGTGTCAGACCTGGATTAACCTTCCTTCAATGCCGTAGGTAATTATAACTTAAAAACAACTTTGGTGCGCCTCTGTCTTTCTATCATAAATACCAAACAGAAATTAAAGACACAGCCGAGCCAGAATTGATTTTAATTCCGAGTCTTGGTCAAATATCGAGCGTGACTCAGTCGACTCGGATGCAATTCGCAAGCACGGAACCATTGTGTTTCCGTGATCATTCTATTTTCGATGCATTCACTTGCGACAATGAGTTCAAAACAAAGCAGCAGTTCTAAACTTTGAAATCAAAGTTGATTATTGTACCGGAAAGCTCACTTCGTGTATCTACGAATTGAAGATTAGTGATCCTTACCACGGCTTGTTCGTGTTCAATGGTTATCATCTCTTAGTGTTACGATACCCGAGGCTTCCGATCCCCCGGGCCCATCGTCAGATTGGACAAGAAACCCGCACCGAACTGCAATCGACACTCAACCTTGTCGTCAACTTGCCTCATACCCCACTCTATCTTAAACATTCAAAGGCTGACAAGGATACTGTCTCTATTGTCTTGAAGTGGAAATCGGCCTCAGTCAAAGAGCACTTGATTGAAAACGTATTCAATATCAAAAACTGGTTCGACAAGGTCAAAAAGGAAAGCCATATTGATTCTGCCGCGGAAAGGGTTAGATCAGTCAAATTTCAAGCATCAGGGAACCTGGAACTAACGACTCACAGGACTACTCTCTCCTCAAGTCTGTAACCTCTCGAGCTTGGATTGTTGGTGTTTGGAGAGCTCAGAGAAAACCCCGGCCGTCCGATAAAAACCAGACCACCAGGTCCAGTGGCAAAAACGAGATGCCACCGGATGCTTATGAGGATTTGGTCTCCACGATTAAGCAACATTTCAGCGGACCCGTAGGAATCGAATCTGGATGCGACTTCATCGCTTCATCTGCCTCGGAAGTAACGGAATTCACCATGTATGTCAGTGATGGCAACTTGGGAAAAGCTGCGGAGATCTACACTTCTATCAATCCCCACTTTGCCTTCGACTTCATCCAACGACGCCTGAGTCTTAGCAGCGTGCATTGTCTGGCAGTCTCCGGTGAGATCAAACCAGTTGATGGAACAGCCCCCGTGCAGGAGAATATACGGCGCGAGAGTGAGCTGCTACAGATCCAGGAGGCCAAGGTTTCAACGATTCTTCTTCAGACGCAAGGCATAGTGGTGGACGATATTGCGAAAAAGATAGACAAGCTGATGAAGGGGGACGTCGACAAAGACCGAGGACATTTCCTCAAAGATATTTTTGAGGATATTGACAACTTGCAACTGCTACATGGAAGTTTGAAGTAGATTCGGCATCTTTATAGGGAGAGGGGATCTACATCTAGACTGAGATCAGAGAAGTCTATAGCTATGGAATTGAAAGAATGTCTTGATTAAAAGGGCAAGCTATTGCGTGAAGCATAGAGTAGATCAGCCTTGCAATCACGAAGCTCAGTTGCCAAGTTCATATACTTTTGATGCCGGACATTATATTATTACCATAGAACCTGAAATGGATATAAACCTAAATGGTTCAACTAAGATACTTAGAAAGGCTAGAGTTTTGCGGAAACGCAATTGAGAAAATGGGATAAAAGACGACAAAGAACCTGACGTCAGCCATTCGGCAGCCAAACACGTCTCACGTGTTTTGAAATCGCGTGAACCTCCTTAACGCGTGTCGGAGAATGTCTAGTCAAAATTGCGATGTAACTTTTCATCTCCGATGGGCTTTGTGCCTTGTCCCGAAGAGATGGTAGCCGCAAAACTTTGACCTTCTAGGTGCGTTCTGGCCTAGTCCTAGCCGCTGTTCGAGTCAAAGCATCTGGTCATGACACGCCATCATCGACAAAGAATCACAGACCCGATCGTTCCAGAAGTCGGTTTCCACAACGGCCGTGCTTGGAGGCTCACAACGGTCATCCCCAAGACTTCGTATTCCGGCAACAAGGGTGACCACTCCTCATCGTGAGCCCTCCACCAGCGCGCGCAGGTGTCAAGTCGAAACCATGTCACACATCACATCCATGGAGACGCCTTCGTTGTTGTTGTTGTTGTTGTTGTATTTAACGCCGTGGCGGCCGGGCTAGAGCCCTTACCGCAGACCTCCCGAAGGGTATATGGCGTGGAGGGCCGTGAGCCAAGGCTACCTACTCTACAGTACGTCGTCTCTTTACATCGTCCTCCAAATCATGCCTTGTGGCCACTACGCGTTCTGTCTGTCCCCGGTTCCCGCTGGTGCCCCAGTTTCATTCTTTCCCAAATCGTCCCTTGGAATCGGGAGGTTCTTTGTAGTCCGCACTCACATCTACGTAGGTGTGGATGCTGCTACCGCAGACAGATCTTCTGGAAGAAGTCCGTCACGCGGAGAAAGGCCTCGAAGCCTCGTGGGTCGGTGATTAATCTCTTGAAGTAGGCCTCGAGAGATCCCATAGGGCCTATGGGCTCGGGCATACTGCGAGAGTGGAGGGTCGGCCACCGTTGCCTCCTCGCCAGCGTTAGTCGACAGTAGACCAGGTGGTCCACGTCTTTCGCCTCTCCACAAGAGCACATCATTAGAGCGTCGTCGTGGTTGAAACGTCGGTGATATTGCTCGAAGTCCCCGTGACCCGATCGTGCCGCCAGCAGGTGATGTAACGTAGCCCGCGGCAAGGCCAGTTCAGGAGGGCTGGACAGAGCTGCCTCAAGCCCCAAGTCCGCGTACCGCGGCCTTCGCTCTTTATACCACCATCTCCTGTGCTGGCTTTGTAATTTTTCCCTTGCAAGCCGCTTGATGCCCGCTAGTGTTGCCATTTGACCCATCCGCGCCGGCAGTGTCGTTCCTTCTTTGGCCAGCCGGTCCGCGGCCTCGTTTCCTTCGATGCCCTGGTGTCCCGGGGACCAGTGCGTCCGTATATCAAATATCCTGGCCGCTTCTTGGATTTCGAGGAACGCGTCTTGTGACGAGTCCGGCGCCTTGCCGCGGATGCCTTGTATAACGCTGGTGTTGTCGATACATATGTGGATTGGATGACCGCGATTGGTGAGCAGAGCCCTTCTGAGGCCGGTTCGCGCCCCTTCGACCTCGGCGTCGAACACTTCTGCTAGTCCGAGTCGGCCGCACCCTTGTGCTATGCGTTTGGAGTCTCGGTAGATGACGAAGCCGTACCCCACGGCTCCGTTCGTCGCCCTGGAGCCGTCCGAGAAGACGATCATATGGCTTTCCGGTACTGTCTTTAGCCAGCGCTCGAAAGCTTTCGCAGCCTCTTCTTTGCATTGAACTACTATCTGATCCTGTGAGCTTGGCAGGTACTGTGATTGAAGGAACGCTGGTCTTCCGCATCTTGGCAGAAGTTCAGCCGTCCGTTGTAGTCTCGTCTGTTGCTGTCCCTGCTGGGAGAGCCGCGCGACTAGCGGGTGTCGGCGATCAATCCTCTGTAGTCGGACTGCGGCCCGTAAGCGGACGCCCTCTAAGGCGACTTTGGCTGACGGTAAGCCGGCGTCTCGGAGGAGGCTACTGGTTGGCGTTGTCCTCCAGACAGGCAGAACGGCCCTTGCTGCCGCTGTAATGACGCTGTCGATCTTCTGCACGAGCCCCTTTGGCCTGTGTTGACGGGTCTTCCTTGGAGAGGCGGATTCGTGTCTGTCTCCGCTTGGCGTCTCGAAGCCGGCTTCGTGATACCTGCGTACCATGTTTCGGCGCCGAAGAGCGCGATCGGCAGTACGCAGGAGACGACGGCTTTTCGCACGGCGGCCGCTGGGAGTCCCCTCTTTGTGTTCGTAAGCTGTCTCAGATGTTGAGCTGCCCTCTTTGCTGCAGCTACTTTTGCGTCGACATGGTGCCGGAAGGACAGTCTCTTGTCGAACCAGACACCCAGCCAGCGTACAGGTTTCGTCGAGGCCTTGACCACCAAATCCCCCGCCCGGACCTCTGGCAGCTCCGCTGGCTGGCCGTGCTTCCTAGTAAAGTGGATGACCTCGCACTTGCTCGGGTCAAAGGAGACCTTGTTCTCCAAGCCCCATCTGAGAATGCCGGCTGCGCTTCGGTTGAGTATTGCGACGTTGCTCTCCAGGGAGGGGCTGATGGCCAGAGTGGCGATGTCGTCCGCGTACCCGAATCGCGCGTTCGGTCGTT
>NW_026851357.1:0-67620 GCF_030913485.1 Colletotrichum godetiae
AACAACTCCGTAAAGGACCCAGTACAAGAACCTAATCAATACCGCAGGGCTAGCGGTAGATGCCGTGCGTGGTTTGTTCCAGCAGAAACTCGTGTGCCAGCCAGCACTGCGATGATACGTCTCAATGCTATTTTATGTTCACATCTTCAACCACAAGCCATCGAGGGGCTTCGTGCTGTTCGGCGAGAAACAATATTGCAGATGTGTAGTGTATTGTTTCTTCCAAGGCAGCTGGTGGCGCAGAATGTAGAAATACTCGAGAAACCCCCGGCCCTTATTGTAATATAGTACGCAAGTTGTCAATTCGTCACTCTTCTGGCAGAACAGGCTGCCATAAGCTCGAACTGCTCCCCTCTTGAATGTAAAGTGAACCGCGGGCTCGGGCCCTGATGGCGCATAAGGTCCCCAGGGCTTTTACACTGAGGTCAATTCAGCGACTCGGCCACCTTGGCTTCGTATTGGAGATCTCCAACCCAATCCATGGATGCAGCTGCGAGATGAAGCTCGTGGCAGTCTTCACCAAGCGCAAGTCGCTCAAGGTCAGATCCAAAGAAAATGGGATTGGCCTCGAGTTTAGCGGCTGTTTCATGCCATGTGTTGTCGGTGAAGTAGATGTTCATGACATAATCGAGTACTTCCTTCGCTGGCCTGGGCATTTGGGGAAAATGTGAAGAGCGTTGAGTCTAAGCTAAGATCTTGCTCGACCGTGATTAGAGGTCGCCCTTATATATTATATACTGAAAAGGTGTGCGGCTCGTGGCAGTGTTTAGCCGGCAATCAGGAATGATCGCGTTGATCGCGCATACTGGCTAAGAAGGGCATTTTGGGCTCATCGGTGAAGTATCTCTTCTGGTAGGTTGGTGACGATTCTGGAGCGTCTCGCAGTCGGATATGGGACGAAGAGAATAGCGGATCAGCCAGGCTTGGAACAGTTACAGGATTGAAGAGGCTTGATTTTCAATATCAACGAGATACGGGTGCTACTATGAATGAGCCGTTTTATTCTCCTCAAACCGCAAGCAGTCGTCCACGTACAGTGTGTGGATTTTCCATTTGCATGACTTGTCAGAGATGAAAGCGAGTCACGGGAAAGAGGTTCACAACACCACTCAGGCGTTCTTCAGAAATGGATCACTTACGACGCCTCAAGACGGCGACGTTGGAGGGCTTGAGCCATGTCAGACAGCAGCGTGACACCCTTTCAACTCTTGATGACAGAAGTGGTTCACATTAATGACAGCGGTGATATGTACAGTTGTGTGCAGGGGCATGAAATCTCTATTTCTCTCTATGATATCACACGATAAACATGGACTCGGCGAATCCCGGTGCAGACCATGTGCGCTCCATATCAGAGCCAACCTCCGGGATTGTATGGTGGCTGCTTCCGCTTCAACTCCGGCTTGACGGCCTCAAAGTCATAGCCTTCTCGACCACGCCTGACTGGAGCCAAGAGCACGTCGAGGTCATCCTCTACTCCTGGCGAGTCTGGCTCGTCTCTAGCCTGCACCTCCACGTCTTCCTTCTGTCGAGATTTGGACGGATGGCCGGAGCCCGTGTTTCCCTCCGCAGGCATGGTGTTTGTCTCATTCATGACGCTCTCGAAACGGCTGAAAACATCTCGAAGCTGTACCACAACTTGCTCGACGTCGGACATGAAGGAGGTTCCTGTGAGAGCCAAGCTTTTCCAATAGTCAAGTTCTTGCCTGAGGCGACCGGAGTCTCTCACGAGTTCTTCCAGACGTTTCTCCTTACTGACTGGTGCCTTCTGAGACTGTATGGTACTGTTTGCGAGGTCGGTTGCGTGGGTTCTCCCGCCCAAGGCCGCGACTGCGTTGTCTATGTCGCTTGGTAGGCGCGGCAGACCGTTTGATCGGCGAAGGCGCTTCAAAGGTCTGGCCGTCATGTCGGCTTGCCATCGAAATGAGGTGGAGTGCCGACGGGTTGCCGAGCGAAATGCGTGACATGGATCATCTTATGTGAGGACGGACACTGCGTTTGCCAACCGCGGAATTTACGCCAAATGTAGACGAGATGTAATTTGTGTAAGCCATGGCAAGGTCGTCTGGTCTTGTTCGGGCTGCTCTCGTCGTCAACTCGATGAGCGAAAAGCCAGAGCTTTCACTGGTGCGTGAGCCAAGAGATGATCTCGTCTTGATATACCGTAGCACACTCTATGCATGGATGCCGTGGGTACGCATGGACTGTACCGCACAATTATCAACTTTGAGTCTGTCTCTATGGCCCCGGCGTCATTGCAGATACTTTGCAAAAACGGCCATTCGTGGGAAACGCTGACCGTCAAGCCGCTGGTGGCTTCTGCAAAATCCGGTTGCGTAGAGCTTCGCTTCTCAGAAGACGGTATCGGATGTCGACACGAGTTTACACGTACGAAGAGCACAATGTGCCTGGTCCAAAAATAAAGGCAGTCTAGAGCCCTGGTTCTAACGATATAAATCTCTTCATTGGCGATGGCATGAGCTGGGCTACCGAGTCACCACAGACGCGCTGGAAGAGATCATGGATTCCATGTGGTGAGCGGCGCACTATCACGTTGCCACATAGGTATCCTGCTAATGGGAGTCAGGACCAACCTGCTTAGACAAGATGAGCGATGCTGCCTCGCCATCTGCCTGGCAGTCAATTGCCCTCACAGCGGGCTGACCGACGATACGTGGTACCCGCCGCTGAACAGAGTCAGGGAAGATATGAACAGCACCGCGGGAGATCGGTTCATCGCCTACATCATAAGCTGCCTGTGTGGGCCACTACAGGGCAAAGAGTTCGTCGTCAAGGTCGCCGCGCTCCTGGCGTGCCTGAAAGTCCGCGAAGCACCCGAGGAATGTGACGACGGCCTGCCGGGCAACAGAACCAACTTGTTGTTCGAGTTTGACAAGGCACTGAACTTTGACTTTGGAAACATGCTCATCACCATCAAAGTGCTCGAACAGGTTTTGATGTTCTCCGCGCGGATTTGGGAAATCCATGCGCCTGAAGACACCGTTCACCCCGGAACTTTGCCAGCGACTTTCGACCTCTGCGATGATTCGGTGTCGAGAAAGATGTTATACATGTACTGCTGTGTACGAATCTTGTTCCCCGACACTCATGAGGCGACCATGCACCGGACACGGGCCGTCTTCCAGATGAGCTCTGCAGATGCGGCCGAGCTACTTCTCGATACGCTCAGCGACGACGAGCTGGAGTCAGGGAGGCACTCAATGTGTGACGTGGACGAGGACCTGTTTGACGGCGAGGGCGACGAGTCTTACATGTCTGACGTTGAATCTGGAGAAGACTCAGACCTGTCGGAAGGAGGGCGGTTAGACGACGATTATGGTGATTCAGACGTCTCCGATGAAAGCTATGGGCCTGGCGCAGAAGGAGACGATAGCGATATAGAGTAGTTGCCGAGTTCGTCACGCATGGGGGTGTGTTTTTCAATAATTCTCTCATAACAATCCTTGGAAATTTTCATATTCCTTCATATTCCTTCCCTGTCGTTTACGTGTGAGGAGACGACCTGCCCCGGTATCTTCCAAACGTCCAGAGAGTGTTCTGCATGCCATGCCCTGTGTTCTGTGCCGCGCAACGAAGATCCCACCCTTGAGGCCGTGACATGTGCGATGCATTGGTGTTGCTGGTGATGGCTCGCATGGAGTCCTAAATCACCCAGTCACCTTTAAGCCAGGTTGCAAAGCACAAAACATCGAGAGACGAAGCCTAACAGTACTGCGAAACTCGCAGCGAAAGACCGGTGGCATAAGACGAGAGATTCGTCCGCAAACTGCCCACCAGCGGCGTAACCGGCTTCTTCTCATTGGCGCCTCGGCGCAGGAAGCAAGTTTCGTCGACTGGCTACGATCAGAACCAGAAGTGTCTATTCGTGCCGTACACGTTCTCTCTATTTCATTGAATCTCTCCCGCAGCGGAGCGACCTCTAGTTGCAGGATGCTACCTCGGCCAGCGTCGAAACACCGGTGACACCGTCGCCAACGTCTGCGTAAGCATCTCCGCGCTTTTCATCGACGTCTCATATGCGATGTCTCATCGATCATGGACTCTCGCAGTGCTGGCTCTCCAGCTTGCTGTCGCCGCCGTGAATGCAGCGTCGGCCGTCGAGATCCTCTCGCAGGTCCCGTCTTGTGCTGTGAGTGATTGTGGCATCAGCCAGGCTTTCGTCGCGCTAAAGCATCTACCATCTAGTCGGAGTGCATCAGCAGCACATTCATCACGTCGGCCTGCGATCCAGAAGACGTGACCGCGTGTATCTGTCTCGACATTGCTGTCCAATCGGAGCTTTCGACATGTGTGCAGACGAACTGCCCGTTTGACGATCAACTGAGTTGGCCCCGCCGTTTCCTCTCTGGAAGCCCATCTGACCTTCTGAAGCTGCAGCGACCGTAGAGGGGGCCCTGTGCGAAGGGTACCCCAAAGCATCGCGAAGGACGGAAGTCCGACGGACGCTCATCATCAGCTGCAGTCTTGTGCTGTTCATCGTGGCGCTTCGTCTGTTCACGAGCAAACAGTATGCGGGTGGTCTATGGAGGGACGACTACATGACCATCCTCGCGGCGGTACCTGACCCCAACTCTCCAAGAAACCCTTTCTGATGTCGTCTGTCAGGCACTCCTCATCGCCTTGGCCGCGGTCTACCTGCACATTACAAGCATCGGCTTCGGCGTGCACTACTGGACGATACCGGTCGGTAATGGGGTCGTTATCCGAAAGGTTCGGTGATCTGGGCCCGCCAGCCGTTCGTGAATCGTGGCATCCCGTCCTAACGCCGAGTCAGATGCTGTACGTCGGAAACTTGATCTACACTGTGCTTCAAGCCGCCGTGAAGCTGTCGATCGTGCTCTTCCTCGGCCGCATCTTCCCGTCGGAGACCTTTCGGAGGATCGCTCAGGGCCTCCAGGTCATTCTGCTACTGCATGGCACGCTCTTCATCGTCCCGTTCGCGACGCAATGCGTACCTGTGCAGTCGATATGGGATCGCACCATCACCGACCGCCGATGTCTAAACTTGCAGGCTGTGGGTTACAGTAGTGGCGGACTCGCCATGGCGGAGGACATCGCCATCTTGCTCCTGCCGATCCCCTACGTGTGGCGGCTCAAGATTTCTCTCCGGCGACGCCTGGCCGTCATCGCGCTGTTTAGCATTGGTTCATTGTGAGTTGGGTCTCACGTCCCGGTAGAAGGGTGGGAGGAGAAGGCTCACACGGCAGACAGCGCGTGCGTGACGTCGGCGGTCCGGGTCAGATACCTGGTGGAGTACAGCACCACGTTCGACGAGACGTGGGACCATGTCGATATTGTGGCGTGGTCGTTCATCGAGCAGTCGACGGCGATGCTGTGTGCGAGCTTGCCCAGTCTGCGTCTGCTGCTCGTCAGCGTCTGGCCCCGCCGTCGGTCTACGGCGTCGGAGAGCTTTTTTAGCAAGGACAGTCCGAAACACAGGTGGACCCAGTCTCTTAACAGACTGAGGCGACACAAGACGCAGATACGCAGAGACAGCGGCCCCGGACCGCAGCATACGGGCGACGGCGTGCTTGTGACGACCACGGTGGAGGTCGATCGGCAGTCCTACGTGGCTCTCGACGTGCCGCCCTTCCCACCGCCTGCCTATTCTGGGCGTGGCAACAACACATAACAGCAAGTGATGGGAGAAGGGATAGTTGGACAGTATCTTTCATGAGTCTATGATGAGCTATGATGAGCTATGATGAGCCATGATGAAGGGTTATTGCTGGGGCATGTTGCTGCAAGTTATCCGTGAAAGGAAAGCGACGCGAAGTTAAAGTACAGGGAAACATTGCCATTGTTAGGCGTTGGAGTTTGACCAGTGTCTGGCTACATAAAAGGCGGCGCCACGAGTCATGAGGTAAATCACACGGCGACGAGTTTAGGACATGGATCGAGTAGGGTATTTCTTTGCAGAGATGGAAACCATCGTGCATGTTCCGAAAGTTACATTGAGTAGGCTGCCAATACTCCAGCTGCCGTTTTCGAGGCCGTATTGCCGCCGAGGCCTCATGTTGTGATGATAATTTCTTCGTGCAAACCTTTGGGCCTTTTGGTGGGCGGTGCTTCCGATGGGCAATGAGATCTCCATAGCTTTCTGGTGCAGTGAACACCTGGATTTCGCCCGTCTCTCTTTCGATTACGTAGAGCTGCAGCCCCACTTCCCTGCTCGTGAGTAGTTCGCCAGGCGGTCTCTATACCACAATTCAATTCTGGCACCAAACCAGCGACAGACGGCAAGTTAACGGAAAGGGGAGTTGAAGACGAACCAATGCTAGCGACTGTCAGAGCTCCTCGGGCGCCATGACGCTAGCCCTGTGGGCGCTTGAGACTGAGACCGTACCGTGCATGCTGTGTGATGGGATGAATGGTGATTGACGAACCCCAAAGCCCGCCATGTTCCGCGGCAATGCGGGCGGAGCCCGTCCTGCGTTGCGCCTAGCCGGTCCAGATGCTTGGAGCCGCAGCCGTTTTTGGCCGTTCGCCTACCGGAACGATGGTGGCCGTTCTTTCTGTTCTTTCTGAGTGCCTTCGGTAGGGAAATCGAATGGGCCCCTGCAGTTTTGTGGGAGACGAGCCCGCCGAGGCCCGGTCTCGGCCCCGGGAAGGGGGTGAGTTTCTCCAGCACACATCCGAAAACAGCGTAGAAGCAACAATCGGCCACTGGCTGCGGCGTAGCCCGTGAGCCCCCTGTACAATGACATTCAAATTCGGCTTTCCGCCGTAGATGGCCCCAACTCTCTCGTCTGACGTAAGGGTAGGTCTTTGGCGACGAGATACACACTTGGATCCCACCGCCGACGGAGCAGGGCGTAGCGTTGTGCAGCGGTGCAGATCCGTAGCAGCTCGTGGTTTCTTGCTAATGGGTCTCTGACAGCAACCGATTCGTGGTGGGCGCACGGCGAAGAAAGTGCGTCCATCTTTTGGGCGGAATTCATTTCTGGCGCTGGATGCCATGTCACCGACGACTGGGAGACTGCAAATGGGGAAAAGCAACAAGCCATGGCTTACGGATAAGAGCGCGAAATGAGAGCGTTTTTCGAATGAGTGGATTCGTCGGATTCACTGGCACTCACAAGTGTAGCTGAACGCCTCGACTGTTTGATCTGAATGCAGGGCTTGCCCATCGTCAAGCAGCAAATAACTCGATCCGATGGACCCTGTCCGCACGTCCCCCCTTCCTTCCGAGTGTATGTCTCCTCGACCCCCTCAACCACCACACAACCGCATATCTCACGAGGACGAGAGCGCAGGCCAGAGTGGCGAGCAATCCCAGCCGCAACCAGTGCCAGCACAACATGGCACGCCACACCACAGTTTCAGCGTGGACCCGGCCTTCCCACGCCTGACCGAGACAGCCGTCGAATCATCGCCGTCCGCTGACAGGCGGTCGGACGAAGGCGAGCAGAAGATGACGTACGCGCAACTCATCTACATCGCACTTCACAGCACAGAAAAAAAGGCGATGAGGCTAGGCGAACTCTACCACTGGTTTGAGCAAAACACCAGGAGAGCCAACAGGGGAGGCGAAGGATGGAAAAACAGCGTTCGTTCGAACCTGAGCGTAAACAAGGTACGCTAGCGAGTTGCGCCAGCGTTGTGACGGTCTAGTTTTTCCTGCTAAGTCGTAATCTGTGTTGCACAGGCCTTCCAACGAGTGGAACGGAAAGGCTCCCTCTGGCAGCTCGCGGAGGCAGGGTTGACGGAGTTCCAACCAACGCGTAAGCCCCGAACGGATCGCCGGGCGAGTCGCAGGAAACAGGCAGAGGGGTCATACAAATGGAAGATCAGTGTCGCATTACCTCCTCCGTCTTGCGCGCCCACTTTGCAGGATGACTCGAACAAAAATGTGTCCGGAAGTGATTGCGGCGACGATCGGTTTTGGTCATTTGACGGCGGCTTCACGTCGTCCGAGAGGAGCCAGCCTGAAAGCGGAACCTCTACCGATTATCCCACGCCGACACCGATTACTTCGACGCAAGATGGCTTGGAGCACATGCATGATCCGCTATGGGCTTGGAACCTGGATAGTGGGCGCTACCTCCACTGGCCCTACTGTAGCTGCCTCTGTGGCCGACAACAATTTTGTTAGACAGACGTGAATGACATGTTGCCATTATGCGCCCCGACAGCGTTTGCTCCCATGTGGACGAGCATGGGTGTGGGCTCCAGTCCGCCGTCGGAAACGTCTGTGCAATGGGAGATCTGATGGTTGAATCTGGTCTTGGCAAACTAGAAGTACGTTATAGCACTGGGGGGCATAGAGGAGCCACTGTCCGAATGGCGCAGAGATAGAAATACAGACAGCGGATAAGAAATGTGCTGTCATGCCAGAGAATGCATGCGCCAATTCGATCTTCCCGCTCTTGATGTGTGTTGGAAAGCTCACTTGCGAAGCCGGATGGACCTACGCTTAACTTTGAATGAAGGAAGATTCCGACGCAAATGGCTGCAGAGCATTGGCGATTGGATCGCAGACGATTATAGATTCATCCAGGTCATCGGGCTCAAGTCCCGTCCACCCAGCCTATTTTGGCTTCCGAGTTGCCTTCTGTACTGCCTATAAGACAGACACGCGCCTCGTCTGCCCGGTGTAGCTGTCCCTGATCCGGTGCGCAACATGTCCCGTTGTAAACACACTGGCTGGCTGCACGTGGCCACCAAAGACCAGGCGTACGTCGTCGAAGGCTCGGGTCGTGCCCAGAGACTGCTGGACGATCTGCCACGCCCGGATGGCCAATACCCGAGTATTCTCGTGCTGATTGGAAACGCGACCAAGCGGGTTGCCCTGCAAAGACTCGGTGTGTACATCACTGCGCCCAACACGGCCCGGGGCCACGGCGAGATCCATCTTAACCTGGCTCCTGTCGGCGCGTCCGGCGCAAGGCCGACGCTGATTGCCGATGCCGACATCCCGCCTCATAAGCGGTTCGGCAGGCCGAGAAAATCTACGCTTTGCCATGAAGTCGTAGCAAGGCCACTGTCGATCTCTCACGGCGGGAGCATCTCCACGATGCCGTCCGCGATGCCGTCAGCGATGCCGTCTGCGATGTCGCCCACGACCTTAGAAGCTAGCGATCATGTCTATAATCGCATGCTTCTCCCGTTTGCTGATGCTGTGTGTTTCTTTGCCGACGACATCGGCGGCGTAGAGGTCGTCGCCCAGCGTCTTGCGTCGTGGCTGAACCTGAGTACGCCGTCCACATCGTCGGTGCGGCCCTGGTTAGTGGTCGTCGTGAACGGCGACGAAGAGGATTCCGCACGCAGTCGCCTGCTACAGTCAATTCGCAAGAGGACAAACGCCCACGTGTCCGAACGATTCCACGGCGTCCGCGTCATCAGCCTGGCCGACAAGACACCTAAGTCTCTCCGACGCCGCCTTGATTCCCTGCGTTGGGACATACTCAGCAATGAGCTGTCCTACATGACGGAGACAAAACGGGTCGAGCGCGTGCTCGCCAGCTGCCTCTTCTCGGCCACCCACCTCGCCGGCCTTCTCCGCCACGCCACAGAGCACGTCGGCGGCGCCGACGCGCCGCCCCTCGACTTCCTCGCCGTCTCCCGGCTCGACATCCCGGTGGCGGCCGATCTGCCGGCGCACCTCGCAGGGTTCCTCACGCACTGCGACTCCGTCGACGACCTGAAGAGATTCGCCGTGCCGGTCATCGCCTCCAGCTTCATACTGGACCAGTACCCTCCAGGCATGCACCGTACGTTTGCGGGCATGCGTCACCTTTGGTCCTCACTGACGGCCCGTAGTCTTCGATCCGCGCGACGTCTTCCAGATGTTCTACAAGGACGTGTGCCACAACGTGTGCGGTACCGCCGCCCTCGCGCACGAAGGGTCCACCGACTTCCTCCTGCCGTCTCAGTTCGCCAAAATGGTCGAGGCCCAGATGGCCCGTATATTCCGGCAGCTGACGGCGGGCCAAGCCTCAGCGTCGCTGCATCGACAGCTTGTCGCCGCCTTCGCGGAGGACTGGGTACAGCTTCGGTCCAACAGCACATGCTACCTTTGTCTGCGGCGCGCTCCGCAGGTCTTTCCCGCGTGCGGCCACGGTCACTGTCGAAACTGTGTCGAGGTATTTGGCGTCGCAAGCGCGGCCGACCCGTGGCTCATCGAAGTGGCCGAGTGCATCCTCTGCGGACAAAACGTTGACATGCAGATACGTGTGAAGCCGGACACCGCGTCGGTGCGGGTCTTGTGTATCGACGGCGGCGGGACGCGGGGCAAGTACCCCCTCAAGGTATTGAAGCAGCTCGAAGACGACATTGGGCTGCCCAGCCATCCGGTACAGCAGAACTTTGACGTCGTCTTCGGGACGAGCTCAGGTACGTCGCGGGATGCTGTCGTTGTTGCAGTGCAGATGGGGGCGACTCCCCTGGCTGACCGATCGCGACAGGTGCCATCAGCGCCGGCGCCCTCTGCATCAACGGGTGGAAGGTGGATGAGTGCATCGCCCGCTTCGAGTCCCTTTCGAACGATGCGTTCACGCCTCGCCGGGTTCCGTCTGTTCCCATCATAGGCCCTCTCATACGACTGATGATGCGGATCCCCTTTTTTGCCACAGTTGTGCGTACCGCAGCCTTGATTCTCTTCGACAGCAGGTACCCGTCGAAGCACATCGAGAAGGCTTTGCGAGACATGTTCGGCTCCGGCAGAAGCATCGCCGACTACTCGGCGGCCGACACGATGGGTGCCATGGTTGGCATGACGGTTGCTACCGTGCAAGACGCAAGCGCCTGCATCTTCACCAGCTACAACGGAGTGGGCCAGCGGACCGGCGATCGCGGTAACCTCCCCGTCTCCCTGTCTTCGTCCCCGTCTCCGTCGAGGCCATTCGAAGCCCGCGAGCTGATGCTAACGGACTGTATAGATTATGAACTCTTGAAGACGACCGCCGATGGGGACCTTGTGGCTTTGTGGGAGATGTTTGTGGTTTCCAGCGTGGTTCTATGCGAGGCCTGTGGCTTCCGGTGACTAGATGGCTAATCCGGTTTGCAGTGTCCGATGTGCAACCGCTGCTCCGTAGTCCGTGCCAGTCCTTTTTGTTTTCTCTTTGTTGTTTTTTCTCTCTTCCCTCTTTTGTCTTTTTTTTCTTTCTCTTCTTCTCTGTCTCTTCTTCTCTGTCTCTTCTTCTCTGTCTCTTCTTCTCTGTCTCTTCTTCTCTGTCTCTTCTTCTCTGTCTCTTCTTCTCTCTCTTTTTCTCCTTCTTTTCATTTTTCTTGCGTCTCGCTCTCTTTTCGTCATGCTATAATTGGATGGCGCAAAGAGTGACTACAGCCGAGTGCTGCGAGACGCCACTAACAATGCCATAGCTATTTCACGCCTTGGTCTATTGACGGCCTCGGCAACTTCCAGGACGGCGGCTTAGTGGCCAACAACCCGTCTTCGATCGCGCTGCAAGAGGTGGCCTTCCTTTTCCCTGAAGCGCCATACCCAAGCCTTCTGGCCTCGCTGGGCACTGGCTCCTCCCCGAGCTCGTCCGGCGGCGGGTGGTGGGACTGCTTCCTCTTCCGCCTGACGCGAGTGTTCCGGAACCGTAACAAGAACGACTGGCGGCGGGTCGTCGCACAGAAGAAGGTGGGTCAATCCGGTGAGTTCTTCCGCTTCGATGTCGAGTTCGACGGCTCCGAGCCGCCATTGGACAGCCTGTCCAGCTTCGACGATGAAGAAGACGATGGGTGCACTTTTGAAGGCCTCCCCGCCCTGAGACGTCTGGTGTTGTGCGCGAGGGCAGAGCTGTTCGTCTTTGAGCTGCGTGCTTCGCGGCCGTACCTGTTCTCCGATGGAGGGTACGACTGTCGCGGGCAGATATGTTGCCGGCTGCGCGCTCGCTCCGAGAGCCTGACGGCGTTGATGCGGCAGCTCGCGAGCGGCAAGGCGTATTTTCGCGTCGGCGGCCATAAAGTAGCTTGTGATTTTGCGTCATACCCGGCAGCCTTCCCAGATGGTCATTTCCGTCTGGACGTGAAGTTTCGCGTGGCCAGTCTGCAGGAGTCGTTCGCCGTTCGCCTATGGGAGACCGCCGACGAGGGTCGCGACATCAGCGGCTCGCCGTTTACCGTGCAGCAGCTGGTGCGGAGCCAAAAGCTCGAGCAGTGCTTCGGCACCTCTGATCATCGTAAGAAACGGCGACGGGACGACGATGACGACGAAGAAGACGAGGGTGCAAGCCGTAAGCAGCCGAGATTGAAGCGGTAGGGTGTGCGTTTGGTAGAGAAGGAAAGGACGTATGACGGTTCCTCGAATTGGTATGCGTAGCGTAGCTTAGAAGAATGATTTTTGGGCTGAGGCTTATCTTAAAACGCAGCATCACTGCAGGCGGATCCATGCCGCTGCGCTTCGCCTGTGCAGTGCGAACATGGTACTCTGTCACACTATTCTATTTTATTCAACATGCTCTTTCCTGATACTGGCTGGCACGTTGATCCTTTGCTCAGCCATTCAAGCAATGTAGCCATTGACTTTGGGCCAATTACATGAATGCCCTATGAGTAATCGTGCGCCCAGAAACAGCGTGAATTGGAGTGTTTCTCAGACCGGCCCAAATTGCTGCAAGGGAGACTTGATCCCGCCTGCCCCGATTGGTCCGGGAATGGATGGGCAACGTCGTCCGAGCTTCTCTAACCTCCCGTCGAATACACCAGCCGTCGAGTGGCGCACCCATTGCGGCCTCATATCAGCATGCATCACAGACCACAGACCACAGACACCCAGTCGATGGACATGGTATCGGAAACGAGGACGACGGCGTTGAGTTCGAATGAGAACCTCGATGATGTGATACGTCTAGGCTCGAAGCCTAGTACGTGGAGCACATCAGCATCTACCACAAACGCATTTCCAAGAGCCGCGGCATCCGCAACGACGAGGACATCACCACTGGGCCACGACTCTGACGACGATGTGATCTTCTTATATTCAAGGCCAGGTACGTGTTTTGTACGCATAGCGAACAGGCGCTGACAAGTTCACAGTCCCGAAAGCAGCAGTTCGGCCCGACCAGCACCAACGTCCCCGACTACAGCCGAACGACAAAGAGCAATCCTTACGAAAATTGCCCAAAAAGAACAAAGCGAAACGAAAACCATCACAAAGAGTACCGAATAGCAGAAGGAGTGCGCGTCTAGAGTACGCAGAAGTCGGCTGGCTAGCATCTTCGGGCGCCCAACGGCAAGCTGTGTACGGATGCCTCAGTAGAAGCGGGCAGCTGCGTTACTGGTCCTGCTCGGTACAGGACGACGGTGGCTCCATCAAACACAGGGAGATAATTTTCTGTCCGGAGCTCCAAGGCCTGAGTCCGGACCAGTTACGCAAGAAATTGTCAAGGAAAATGCACAGGGCGGTGAGAAGAAATGTCCGAGACGAGAGCTGAGGTGCAGTCGTTTGCAAATCAATCAATCTTGCAACGCTTCCAGATCTCTCGCCGGCCCAGAATTTGGCGTCCATCTTCGCCGGGGCAGCCGTACTCTTCAGCATATAGTACGTACACAAGATCGAGCATCGTTGCTATCGTCTCGGTCACAGCAGCGAGGGATACGTCTGCCTCACCACACAGTCGCTCGTCTATTTTCTCCTCGGCTGGCAAGTCGGGTGACAGCCTTGACAAAACCCTTGTGTTTTGGCCCATCTGCGCCGTAGCGTTATATGCGTCTTTGGCCTTGGCTTGTCCAGCCCTCTTGGCAATTTCACCTATCGTCAACATCGGCGAACCGTGCTGACAGAAAAAGACGGGGTTTCTCCGAAGTAGTGCTCACTCGTGACGTCGGGTCTGTAGCTGCTGTATCCCGTGGGAATATCGAACTGGCTATGTCCGCGGTGGTCGATGAACTTGTCGCATGGCCCTCAGGCGGCGTCGTGGAAAACTCACTCGAGCTTCTGTGTCTGCGTGAGAAAGATCTGCCGGCTGCACACCTGCGAAGAGCTGGTGGCGGGGGTCGAGTGCACCGAAGCCTTCATATCCATGCAGTCGGTCAACACCAGTCGGGTGCATGTCTTGCACACCTTACTTGCAAGTTGGAGACTACATGTCACAAGACAGTCAGCCAGACATCGAGTACGTGATGCGCATCAGGGCATATATCCACAAGGGAAATTTAGCAACAAACAAGCCCAATTTACCCCGTTTCTCCCAGTCACTGGCACAGAGTCACCTTGTCAGGGTTCGTTCGAACGACGGGGCATGGAAAACCAGCCCGAGATATTCCATACCCGTTGGCCAGGAAGTTGCAACGGCAAATGGTGTGCGCGTGCGATGTCACGACAGATCATGCCATAGGCCGTGCGGGCAAGATGGTTTAAGTACCATGTCTTATTAGAGGATTCAAGAAGCCACTGGACGCATCGGTGCAGGTTTCATTCAGATGGCCAGTAGAGTTCAGTGGAGGTCTCCTATCATTTCACGTTGATACATGGAGCACACGACTGTCCGATTGGAATATCGGGCGCGGCTTCTGGAAATGGGCAATATCGTGCAGCTACGCCATCCGACGAAAGTTGAGCTTCGTTGGGGATTCGTTGGGGATTCGCTGCGGGATCTGCCGCGGGAGGCGGCAACAGGCTTACCAGCACTTCTACGGTAGCATACTGTCATTGAATGCAGATCGTACAGTACAGTTACGATTGCGTTGGTGATCAACGATAACACAACTTCGACGGGCTATACGGGAGAGACACAAGGCATCGTACCGCCTAGATAGAGGAATAGGGTGGGGGCTATGGGGGCAAAGCCTTCTTTCGATATGTGCCGCAAAACGACGCCGTTGACTGCGGGTAGCGATCATCGAAGTACTTTCCCGACGAGATGATGATAGACAACCCAGCCTGGCTGCCAAGCTAAAGAACAAGAAAGATACAGTAACACATGGTTCCTGCGCGCCAAATCCCAGAAGACGGGCCCGTCATGACTCGCGATACTGTAACCCAACACCATTCTGGCACGTGGGTTCATGTACGAGGCTTCGTGTACAAGGATTCGTGTCTGGACCTGCTACACACTTGCGGTGGCGGCCAGAACCGACTGAGGGAAGAGTGCCAATAAGAGAAATGTCTCTGGGCACCGAAGTTGCCAGCTGGTCAAGCCTGCGGCTCAGCCCAAATATGCTTTCTACTTGGAACTGCACTGAGCAACAAAAGCAGCCAACAGCCGCAACGGATTGCCACGCCGCTGGCTCCAGTTTTGCATTTCTGGGCGCACCACACAAGCGTGCAACGCAAGCACGATACAACTGCAACCAAAATCAGTTTCTAGCTCGCAACGTCTGGGTTTGCTTCACAGCTCCGTTAGGTCCACCCGCCAAGAATAACGCCCGCCCGACCTCAAGAGGCTCGTACCGACTGCCACGTTTGTAATCCCTGATCGAACCATTTTTGCCGCTCAAAGACATTTCCAGAGGCATTTCAAAGCCCTTGTATGTCCGTCAAGCTACAAAACGTGGCGTAAACGGCCGGTTCCCACCAGCACCACGAGGGAAGAAGGGATGAACTGGCGTGCTGTGCTGTATGCCTTTGGTAACATTGCATTACCCTCAGCCCCTTTCCAACGCCCCGAGGCTGCTGTGCCAGTCTGGCTAGTGTCTGACACGTGGTAAATCTGGATTTTACTATGACTGCGCGAGTGTCTCGATGCAAGCTTGATGCAACACTCACAAGCCACTACCTGACTGACGACACGCACCCTCAGTCGTCCACAGCAGAGGCTCCTTACTGTTGTTGGCGCTGTAGGGCTGCACATATGCGAGAGTAGCCTCAAAGGGGCTTTTCACACATCACACGAGAATCTGTAGCAGTGGCCATCACGACGAGACGGTATCATTGTGGATGGAAACTGAACATGGGAGCTCCGAAGGCACAACCGTATATTGAAGACAGCGAACGTTGTCCTGTTTCTAATTACAAGAACGATCCACAAGCTGCCAGAGCCTGACCAACTAATTACCTAACAGCCAGGGGGTGACATCCGCCGTCCCAGGCACTCACGCGCTGTCACACGCTGTCATACGCTGTCACGTCTCTGCACTGGCTCTATCACTGAAAAGGATAGGTTCCCAGGCGGCACCACGAGGAGGTTGCAGAGTCCGAATTTCGCCGCCCACATCGCTCGAGGAAAAGCATCTCGGCGGCATCGTTGGAATGGTCATCAACGGAAAACAAAGGAAATGCAGAAGCCGTTGCCCGGCCTCGTCGAGAATGTTCATTCGACGGAAAATGCAGAAGCCGTTGCTCGGCCTCGTCGAGAATGTTCATTCGACGGAAAATAAGGAAATGTAGAAGCCGTTGCCCGGCCTCGTTGGAAATTCATCAACGGCACCGCTATATGGCAGCGTCAACGCAGGGTCAACGGCATCTCAGCGATGGGGCGGGGCTGGAAGCCCAGCCCACCAAGAAAACTCCCGAATCCAAGTGAGAAAAGACCTCCCTACTTATACTTTCATCAACCTCCTTTCCTCTGCTCAGAGTCAGCAGCATCAGAAGAGTCAAGCCAGCTCGTTGTGCAATGACATCAGAGTCCCACTGTACGCCTTTGGAAAACAAACATTCTTGCATCTCGAACAATCGCTGGGTGAGCGTTGTGGCGGGGGTTTGAGGGCAAACATCAAACTTGCGGGCTCCAGATGAGCAAACGGCCGCGGTGGGCTTTTGGCAGGCGGGATCTAGACCAGGTCTGGATTGGACGACGAAACTGTGGAGCGACCGGGGTGCTGGATCTAGACTGTCAGATGGAGAGCAAAGGCAAGAAGTTGACGAAGAATGCAGGAGACGGAGGAGGCTCAGCAGGCGGGTCCCGGCCCGGGGTGTAGGGCTTGTGCGAGGGACCTGTGCTTTTCCTGGGTGCGGCCCGATCTGGCGCCAGTGTCTGGCGGGACCATCCGGCGGCGCATCTTCTGGTGTGACCCCCCCCCGCCCCCACCTTTCCAAGTGGATCCACCTTTATCTACGACCAGATGTGGCGCTGACATCTGGCGCTGACATCTGGCGCTAGTACCCTGGAGCAGTAATGTTTCGTTCCCATCCACTTCTTTTTTGACCACCAACGCAACTATGACTGTACTGTAGCATTGAGAATTGTTACGCCGCTTTCTACCCTTTAAACAGGGGTTAACTCTGCACCGAGAAATGACGACCTTCCTAGTTACAGCCGAGGCCGACTCCCAAAGATTACGCTGTCTTTCTGAACTCTGGCGCATCAAAATCTGACTGCTCGCGGTGACAAGGTATCGTAAGCAAAGAGCATACTTACGCCACGAGAGATAGCCACGACTGTTGCTTTCCGAGGGAATTGTCTTCCAGCTCATCATTCAACATGCTTGAGTGTATGGTTGTTTCGTCTTCTCCTTCGACGACAATATTGCAGGTCCCACACCTGTCGTAGTTGCAACGTCGATCGGGCGTTTTGATGGCAACCTTTCGTCCTAGGTGCATACTTTGGGCATCTACAGTTTGGCCTGTGGATGCTGAATGAGAAAAGCAGTACGGTTTAGTAATTATTGATCATATGTTGCTTCCCTTGGCAACACACCTCATCTTTTAGGACTTGACCCACACAGGCTGGGCCAAAGTTTCTCACTGTGTACATGCGACCACGATCAGAAGTGCAAGAGTGACTGCTGTTAAAGCCGGTGATGGATACTTTGAAGTAGCTCTTGATTCCACACTGCCCCTCGCACTGTCGTACGCCATCCCGACCCCACATTTTGGGTTGCAAACCAACCGCTACAGCCGTACCAGAGGTTTGCGGAGGCCCATCACAGCAACTTTCGGCTTCTCAAAGATTGTGAATGTTTGCGAGAGAGGAAGTGACTCATGATCAATACTGTACAGTACGTATTCAGCTAGCGGAATTTACAATAGAACAGTCAAACGCCAGTAGGAGTCATGGATGGAGCGAAAGACCGTGGTAAAAATTGTTTCTGCGTTCCGACTTGATCAGGTCGGCCAAGTCACACGATGCTGCTCCTGTTCCTAGGATTGGAAAGAGATAGGCCTGTGACACAAAAGCCCCGGCGCAGTATCTGAACCACTGGCCAGCTTTATCATTCTGTGCATCTCCTGACTGTCTATACTCAAGTCCCAAGCTAATCCCCTAAAAGTCTACTCTCCGCCGCATTGATATCATAGTCTGTGAAATGAAATGAGCATGCTTCGGCCGCGAGGACGGCCCAGAACGACGTTTTATATGTGACATCTTCTAAGTATTTCCGAGCAAGGATAATCGCCGCCAAGACGCGCGAATGCCGATGAGCCTCCGTCATGAGAGACTTTTCTGGTCGCCAAAGACCCCGCTCTAAGTAAATCAGACTGCCACAGAGTACTGCTCCACTGATATCAGCCCATAACAGCAGGTGGCGTAGGAAAACTGCCAAATCTGAGGGGAAATTCCATATGTCGCTGTTGATGGGTAGGACTCTCATGAGCACATGCTCAATCAGCCCGGCAGCAAGTCGCGGAGAGGGAGGGCGAGTACAGAACAGTTTGAATCGGTCCGCGTCTGGTGTTATGTTGGCCCGTTGGTCGAAAATAGCTGGCTGGTTATGAGCGACGACGGTTTGAACAGGCGATGGTAGCCGGCGTTGAGAAGAATAACGCGAAGAGCGATGCATTTGCACTTTTAGCCAGCACAGCAACCGGCGGGTGTTCGCGAGTGAACCAAGCCCCTCGAGATCTACGAGTCTGGCGACTGACCCTACTTAATGCAGGCGGCCAAGGAGCTGAAAGTAGACGCCTCCGAAGTACTTAAACAGATCATGACCAGATCGGAAGGATGCTGCAGCCAAGATGGAACCTCGCCGCACATCAAGCGTATACTCCGACACCTTCGAGCTTGATGACCTGCTTTTAAGGCTTACAAAGCAGGCTGAAGAGCAGCAGGACATGGTCATCGACGTCTTGCGGCAGGAGGCTATGGCACTCTATCGCGAGCTCAGGGCGATGTGGCAGCTACGGGAAGTCATTGCCGGCTTCGTACGTGAGCTTGTGGATCTGATCGATCAGCTGGAAGAGCTGCTCAGAAAATCTCGGTCGTACACGGAGCAGAGAAGAGCGGACTACCTGACCAATTGTACCGCATTCTAGGCTGCCAAGGCAAGGCGTTTCAACGGTCTGATCTGTATCTACCCTGCCAGAATGCTTCAGCCAGTTTCGGATATGAGAATGCACAATTCTACCAGCCTCCCTGGTGCAAGGGGCCAGAGCCTCTTCGAGGTCACGGGATTCTTCGCTCACGTTTCTGAAGTACGTGAACTCCGGCGTGTTGTTTTTTGGGCTGCTTTCGGCTCCTGCTCAGGTCTTCTATCATTCGTCTGGACGGTGTTGTGGTTTGTTCCTTCATCCTCTCAGGTAATCGTACGTTGTAGTTGGTGACCATGAAGGACTGCGACTACTTCCCTCCCAAGAACGACAATAACGAGCAGTTCGAGAACTATGCCGTGTCTAGATATGATCAGATGGTGTTGGAGAACGACAAGGAGATAGACTGGTGGTGGTCTCTTCTGGCAAAGATCTTCTCGTGGCTCTTGCTGGCGGGCTACATCGTGTTCTCATCTACGTTCGCGTCACATTGGCCGCCTTTGGCTGGATTTTGCCAGTTCCTTCACTGACGAAGCGGCAGACCCACGCTGGCAGACTCGCTGATTGAATTTCTGTCCACCATTTTGAACCTTTACACGGTTCACGGAGGCCAATGGTCGGCAACGTCGATAGCTACAACATCAGTGACAGGCGTGGCTTCTCGTCTCATGCGTTTTGTGCGGAGTGTACCAGTATTTGTTGGATGGCCTGCGCCATATGCCGGAGTGATCTGACGTCTTGTATCTCCCTCAGAACACACAGGAGATCCAGGGGCCCACCCGAAAAAGCAAAACATGCATTGGGTAGTTAAAGCTAGATACATAGTGTAGGCTAGCTAGCAACTCACTTGAATTGTACACTATCTCACATGCGCACGGAATAGCTGAATGCTCATTACCCTTCATCGCGATGGATTTCTGCCCTGAACATGGGTCGGATGGGGAGCTTGCGCTGTAGCTGCCTCAACCCAAGCAGGCATGGCCCTGATGAATTTGGCAGGTACATTAGCTGCATACGCAGAAGAATGCTTCGGCATGCTTGCTCAGGCAGAAATGCCGCCGAAGCAAAGCTGCCAGCGCAGGATTGCGCTCAAGCAGAGCCGCCCACGCATGAACACGCCCAAGCAGAGTCGCCCACGCATGAACATGCTCAAGCAGAGCCGCTTGCGCAGAAACGCGCTCAAGCGCAGAAAGGCATGCGCGGATTTCTGCGCAAGCAAAGACGCACACGCGGGAGTCCTCTTGAGCAGGTTCTACGAGTGACCTGTATGGAGAGACCCATGTCCGAATCGCTGCCGCCAGGGTTCGTCACCACTGCGTCTCGAAACAGCGTTCACTGTGCAGCGGCAGTTGTATTTCACATCCGCCCACTGTCCTCAATCAATGCAGCGGTCAGGAAATGGGCCCAGCGAGAGACACGCAATGTATTGCTTTCTGCTACGTTCTTTCCTGCCACCCGAGATATTCATAGTCTTGCCGAGTCCATGTCATAACCAGAGAAACCAATCCTTTCAACTTTTCTTTCCGCCACGAACGTAGGAAAGGATGCTAGATACACGTTAGCGACTGGCTTGGTGTGGCATCATGTTAGGCTAACCTCGCTCAATTCGGCCGCAGATGATGCGGTTGTTGTCGCTGAGAGGAAGCTTACAACTTCCGGGTCCCACTGCTCCGGGTCGTCCAGCCCCAGGTTGGCGCCCTCCTTCACATATCCTTGCATCAGTTCCATCATCGTGTAGCCTAGGTCGACCAAGTCTTTCCTACGGCTGAGCGGTCGACAATCTTCCTGGCCGCCTAGATGCCCTGATTAGCGCCAGATTCGCCAACGGACTAGAGACTAGGCATTACTCAGCTTCACCCTTCCGCTAGGATGGAGTAAAACACACGAGCAGCTGAGACGGTCGTGCTGCAGTCCCATTTTCTCGAGGTGAACCAGCGCCTCGACTACCTGTCTACCTGTGAGAAAACGTGAATTGTCATGTTTTCATGGGAAGGATTGCACAACCTGCCCTATGATTGCTGCCAGACGTTGGCGATTGAGATACGGATTCCCAACGGCCTCTTGCAGCGACCGCGGCATATGTTCGTAGACGACGTGATGATTCGCCTTGTTGCTATAAATTTCATGGACCGTGACGATGTTCGGGTGCTGAATCGACTGGAGCATCTTCGTTTGCTGTGCAGATAACTCTGGAAAGTGGCGAATGTCTACAGTAGAAATCGAAATTGGTTTCCATATTCTTGGACGGAAATTCTTCTGCGCACAGACATTTGTGGACCCCCCCGCTGATGGGGTACTTGATGACATTCAGGCGGTACATTCCCTGATGGCCTCCGCATGCAAAGCCAGAAATCGCTTTATACTGTGCCTCTTGTTTAAACCCCTGCTGCATAACCATAAAAGCCCCATTCATCTGAACAAATGCAGACATAAACCTATGCAACCTTGCTATGCCTCTTTGATTATATGCACACAAAACAGACCATCTTTGCCTCTTTCGGTTACAGTGCATATCCTCCTTCCTGAGGTAGTTCTCTGACTGGCTTCAAGCCTGAATTGGCTTACGGGCTCACCATATAAAATTTGATGCCTAATTTTCGTGTCAGCAGCAGTGCGTCAGCTATGATGGCTCCGGATGGCCTGCTGATTTACATTTATCTACGATCTGGGAGATACTGTACATAAGGTGAAATCAATCTACGATAGACGGGGAACTGAAGCCTGTCTAAGCGTCCAAACAAGCTTGGAGGTTACGTTGTGTTATGAGTGTTGACGGATTCTCTGGTCCCAACACCTTCTCCCTCAGCTCGAGTGTCTGTCGATGCATCTGCTCTGCCTCATCGTACTTCCCCTGGCTTTCGAGCACGAGTGCAAGGTTGTTCATGCTGGTGAGTGTGTCGGGATTCTCTGGTCCCAGCACCTTCTGCTTCAGCTCGAGTGTCTGTCGATTTATCTGCTCTGCCTCATCGTACTTCCCCTGGCTTCTGAGCACGACTGCTAGGTTGTCCATGCTGATGAGTGTAGAGGGATTCTCTGGTCCCAGCACCTTCTGATACAGCTCGAGTGTCTGTCGATGCATTTGCTCTACCTCGTCGTACTTTCCCTGGCTTCCGAGCACGAGTGCTAGGTTGTTCATGCTGATGAGTGTGTCGGGATTCTCTGGTCCCAACACCTTCTCCCTCAGCTCGAGTGTCTGTCGATGCATCTGCTCTGCCTCGTCGTACTTCCCCTGGCTTTGGAGCACTCCTGCTAGGTTGTTCATGCTGGTGAGTGTCGAGGGATTCTCTGGTCCCAGCACCTTCTTGCAAAGCTCCAGTTCTTGCCAATGCATTTGCTCTACCTCGTCGTACTTTCCCTGGCTTTCGAGCACGACCGCTAGGTTATTCATGCTGATGAGTGTGTCGGGATTCTCTGGTCCCAGCACCTTTTCGCTCAGCTCGAGTGTCTGTCGATGCATCTGCTCTGCCTCGTCGTACTTCCCCTGGCTTTCGAGTACTCCTGCTAGGTTATTCATGCTGATGAGTGTAGAGGGATTCTCTGGTCCCAGCACCTTCTGATACAGCTCGAGTGTCTGTCGATGCATTTGCTCTACCTCGTCGTACTTTCCCTGGCTTCCGAGCACGAGTGCTAGGTTGTTCATGCTGATGAGTGTGTCGGGATTCTCTGGTCCCAACACCTTCTCCCTCAGCTCGAGTGTCTGTCGATGCATCTGCTCTGCCTCGTCGTACTTCCCCTGGCTTTGGAGCACTCCTGCTAGGTTGTTCATGCTGGTGAGTGTCGAGGGATTCTCTGGTCCCAGCACCTTCTTGCAAAGCTCCAGTTCTTGCCAATGCATTTGCTCTACCTCGTCGTACTTTCCCTGGCTTTCGAGCACGACCGCTAGGTTATTCATGCTGATGAGTGTGTCGGGATTCTCTGGTCCCAACACCTTCTCCCTCAGCTCGAGTGTCTGTCGATGCATCTGCTCTGCCTCGTCGTACTTTCCCTGGCTTCCGAGCACGACCGCTAGGTTGTCCATGCTGGTGAGTGTGTCGGGATTCTCTGGTCCCAGCACCTTCTCCCTCAGCTCGAGTGTCTGTCGATGTATTTGCTCTGCCTCGGCGTATTTTCCAAGCAGATTGTTACTTTCCCCTATACTGCACAGTAGGTCACATAGCAACTCGTCGTTTGTGCACCAATTCTCCACTTGAAGCGCCGCTTGCGCATGCGGCAAGTAGGCCATCCAGACTTTCCTATTGTCGTGCTTTGGCCAAGGAAACCTCTCGCAAAGCCAGTAAATTGTCTCTGTCACTTGCTCTTCTTCCCTCTCTTGCTCCCTTAGCCAGTTTCGCATCACTAAGCGCACCAGTCGATGGATATCAAACCTATCCGCAGTATCACGCTGCAGAATGAAGGCGTAGGCTATTAGCGTGCTTATTGCTTCATCAGCATTCATTTCGTCGTCTGTATCCGTTTCGTCGTCTGTTTCCATTCCATCGTCTGTCTCCCACTCGTCGTGTGTTCCCATTTCGTCGTGTGTTTTCATTTCGTCGTCTGTCTTCGTTTCGTCATTCTCAGAGCGCAGAAGAGCTCTTTCAGGGGGCAGAAGAGCTCGTGGGATATCTTTCTCTGCAAGATGACACATGAAACTGAGGTACTTTGCCGCAAGTGCGTTATCTCTTGAGATTTGATCAAAGGAGATCAGCCACGTTGTGGCCACCGGGTTCCGAATATCTTCGTATCGATCCTGGTCGTCGAAGTCCTTGCTCAACAGCTTCACCAGCTTGTCGCTACTAGCCTTGCAGTATCCTAGATATTTGGATATAGTCACGGTTCTGTTAGAAGCCATGTAAGCCGATGCCTGTCGTATGGCTAGAGGCAGATAGGTGAGGCATTCGAGCAACTGTGTCGTGCTTTGACTGTCGCTAAACTGGGTCTCATCCAAGCCTTTGCGTAGGAGGTTAGTGGCTTCCTTGGTATCCATTTCTACTAGGCGCAAAGGGAGACTACCACTGAATCTTGCCGCGGCCTGATGGTTTCGCGTTGTCAGCAGGATAGAGCCCTTCCGACTAGAAGGGAGATAGCTCGTGAGCTTGGAGCTGGTAAATAGCAGCTCTGTGTCGTCGGCGTTATCGACGATCAAAAGCCAGCTCTTAATCTTGCCACGTTCCAATGTAGCCTTGACCAAGCCTTTGACATCTGCCTGGTCATCCTCGATATCTTGGATATTGAGCGCCCGGCCGATGTCACGATATGCATTCTCAAACATGACGGTGTTTACAGCCGGAACCCAGAACACGGAGCAGCCTGGGTGTGCATCGCGAACGCGGTAGGCGGCTTCGATCGCGACCTGTGTTTTGCCAACTCCTCCAAGGCCTACAATCGCAGTCCTCTGACAGGCGTCTTTGTTGGCACTCGGAGGTATCCGCTTCAGGAGCCGCGTCAAGATCGCATCTCTGCCAACGAAGTTTTCGTTTCGTCCAAATGGGACAATGAAGTAGGGTTTCTGATGAGCTAGCAGATTTTAGACTCTTGGTTCTCAATCTAAATACACTCTACGTGCTGTACTTACAATCCTCTGGCTTGTCTAGGTTGCTAGACGTCAGCGGTGGGATGGTGTTCAGCAGCTCTTTAGCGTATGCTGCAGCCGTCGCTGCTGCGTATGGTTGCCACTGCTTGTTCTTATGCGCGTCTGCGTAGTCGCAGATGCCACGAATGACAATGCAAGAGAAGTTATTCATTAGACCGGCTGCCTCCATCTCAAAGCATAAGACACCTCCTAGCTCGTGACTGTATCTGTCGCGCGTCTGGCCATCCTTCATCACCTGGTTCCCGGATGCGATGTTGCCGAAGAAGAGGACCGGTTTCGTAGTTGCTCGCGCGTCCCTATCCACTACGTCTGCTGGATGGCATTTTGCGCATGTAGCTGTGCCGATGTGCGGCGATGATGCATCGTAGAGGGTGTCTTTCTCAGAGCCTGGCGACGCAAACTCTGGCTGACTAGAGAGCTGAGACAGATGCTTGAGAACTTGTGTCTTGCGCCGAAGGTCATTAGCGCGGAGCTTGGCCAAGGCGTTAAGGAGGATCGTGTGTGGCGCATTGAGGCTACCGGTGCGAGCGATGCGACCGTCGGCTCCAGTTTTCCCAAAATCATACTGGATCACTCCGCCGTGCTGCCCTGCCGGCTGGCTGATGACAACGTCGCCGAGCCGGATATCGATGTCGTCTTCGAGATTCGGGACGCCACCGCCGATGCCGACGAGGACGCCGAACCGCAGCGACGGGAAGCTAGTTTTCATTTGGCTGGCCACCGTGGCTGCTTGGTTCGTGCCCATTTGGCCGGCAGGCAAACAAGCAGCCACGACGTTGTGAACGCCGATTCGGCCGAAGGAGTAGAGGTTGGATTCGGCCGGCTGGGACGGTAGGTCGGCGAATTCCTCGTCCATCATCTCGGATGCGGCTGCTAGCTCGATGGGCAGAGCGCAGATCCAACCGACGGTGAAGTCGCGGGCGGAGACGAAATTGGCCATATCGCGTCAGTTTCAGTGCCGGATGCCAGCAAAAGAGTAGCAATGCGAAACTACGGGACGCAGTAGGATGTAGCAGACAACGTGTCATTGAGCATTCTCGTTTCATGAAACTCCCATGCTCCCGTTAGGACAGCATGGTGCGAACAGAGAGATACGGCCTCAGCCTTGCCGTGAGGGGTCAGACGTGATATGGCATTGTCGCAGCCTGCAGGACCAAATGCCATCCGAGATAAGCACTAAGTGCTGATGTTTGCGTGATTGGTTGCTGGTTGCTCCAAGTGTGGGTATCGGGGTGTTCAGGAAACGACAACCCCGTTTCTAGTGCAATAGCGGCTGAGATCAGCTCCATGAGTTGCGAGTCGCATGACCCTCCAGGACCACTTCTGCCAATGAACTCAAAGCATCATCTTTGTTTTCGGGCACGCGATGCTTTTTGGATTGTAGATCTCCTCCAAATGACAAGGAACCACAAGATTGGAGATACCCCAGATGCCACGACCATCTAGGCTCGTTAACGACAAGGTTGTCGCTCGAAAGATAGCACTGACGTTATGATAGTACTTTCAACGGTGGGAACGGAGCTGAAGGCTATGGCCACATGGCGGCGTGTTTCGGTCCGGCCCGCTCCAATCTTGTTGCAGGGCCCTTGTTCATTAGAATTGAGATGATGGTCTTCAGACGATCGAGGGCAGAAGGCAGGGCGGGGAAATGTGGAAATTTCGAACTTCAATTGGCATCACAATATGAGGGGTCATCTGGAATCAGCGAAAGCGGTGGGATTGGAGAGTAGGGGTGATTGATTGGAGTGGAACAATAAACTCGACTGATTGGCTTAAGCCACCACTCAACTCCACCGACAAAGGAGGAACAACTATCTTCCGCGTATCCCAACTAACAGCAATTGCCCTACAACCGCTTTCATGTCGCTAAATGATGGAAGCTTCTAGAACGTCGTCTGGCTTGACAACTTCAAGGTTACTCCCCAAAGACGGACCAGCATCGCGTGGAGACGATGCTTTTACACCAACTAGGATACCTCCTCCCCAAATCAGTATTCTCATCCATATGCCTTCGTCTGCGTTGGCGTTCGATATGTCATTTGACGAATATGACTGGCCAGACTTCGATGCGACAGACGCGGTCCCAGATGTAGGCCATGCCGGAGGCGCTCAACGCATGACCGCTAGCCCCGTGGTGATTGACGTAGAGGATGCTCAGACAGTCTCTCTAAGCCCAACTCCAAGCCACACATCGGCTTTGAATGGCAAACTTCCCTTGCTACAGCTGGCTGATTGGGACGAGAACGAGACCTACGATGAGCAACCGCCAACCTGTATCCATTATACTATTGAGTGGAAGTTGACAGCAAACAACAGAGTAGTGTCGAAAGATAGCGAACCAGACCTCGTCCTTGCGCCGAATGCCTTTTGGGAAGAAACCCTGTACCGCAAGCTCGACAAGCTAGTGAAAAGAAGCTGCCATCCAACAAGTCGTTCAACATAGATGATACCAACGTAATTGTGTCCGTGCGAGATCGCTCCCAACGTGACCTTGTCAAGCGATTCGACGAGCTCGATATTGACTGGCCTGTCGTGGAGAGACAGCTCAAGGCTTGGAGCCACCTTTTCCGTGCCGGGAGAGAACTCAGGGTCCAGATATCTTTTAACTATCTGGAATCTGGGTCTTCTACTGCTGTGCAGCGAGGCACTAAGCGTGGCTTCTCCTCCATCACGCAGGACAGACTGCAGGAACGAGCAGCTCAGCTCGATGCTGAAGAGAGTTCTACAGGCCAGGCGTCGATCTGGCGGCGGGTCTACGCCTTGATGCGATGTCCTGGGCCGCCATGTAATCTTGGGCCGCACTGCTGGATCGATGTTGGCGCGGGCAAAAAGCATTACAAGCTGAAGTCTCATAATTTTAGGGCCATCGTTCGACACGTAGAGCAGGGCGGTGTGTTTAATATTCCCGGTGACATGCCCGAACACATCCGCGACCAGCTGTATGCCGAGGAGCAGCAACACGCAGAACGACAACGCAAGACCAATTCTTCATCGGCAAGCAATTACCCGCCGATCAACATCACCAACGTGATGCCAGCCTCCTCGCCGCTCACATCCCCAGCGGGCGCTGCAACTCCGCTCGCAGCCTCGCCTCCCGTCTGCTGCAATGTTGTTTTGGCCTTGGAGATTGCGGGGCCGAGAGATGTGGCCGTGCGATCATACTGCGAATGGCAGTGCTCGCAGGTGGAGAGCGAGACGCTCAAGAGGGAGTTTTGGAAGGCGTACGGTGTTACCCTTGATCATGGCCTTGATCTTGAGCAGGTGCACCAAGATCAAGAGCCTGACTTTTTTATGGAACGGGGCGTCAAGATCGGCGTAGCGCGACGATTCGTCCGTGATATTGGAAAGTGGGTTGAAACCTACGGATGAGCGTGAAGGCCATTAGGTATTCTTCTAGAATGGGTTTTCTCTTTCACCTCTTCAAGGCTCTTCAATAAAGATTCCGGCGTTTCGAAAATGACCTCTGGCGCTTGACCTCCGAGCGCCAATCGTCTTCACACACCACTCCAGAAACCCCGCGAAGTCCGCTTCAGGCAGGCCGTCGTGCTGTTGATAGTGTCGCTTAATGAAACCCTTGAGCTCTGCAAAACTCTCTTCGATCGGATTGAGGTCGGGAGAGTATGGTGGCAGAAAATGGACTACAACACCTGCTTTGGCACAAAGCTCTTGAATCCGCTCGGAGTGATGGAAAGAAGCATTGTCCATGATGATTACGGACTTCGGCTCAGGCCATCTCCCACAGAAAGGGAGAAGCTCCTCAATGAAGCTCTCGAACACCTCACTATCGGTAGTGCCCTGAAAGACACGCGAGTAGATGATGCCATCTTGTGTGTAAGCAGGCAAGACCTGGTACCGTCGGTCGCGATGGAATCGAGCAACCTGAACTGGGGTTACCCCCAAAGGGGACCATCCAGTCCGCCGGAAGCCAGCACGCTTATCGCACCCCGACTCGTCGACAAAGACTAGATGATAGGATCGGAAAGCCGACAGCCCGTGGAGATAGAAGTCCCGCAGATCTGCGTTTCGCTCTTGAGCAACACGTCGGGCCACTTTCTTGCTCCACCCAGCTAAAGCTAAAGCACGACTGATGCTTGAAGCCGTCACCAGAGTCTCGAATTCACCCCAAAGGAACACAATCATCTCATCTTGGTAGAGGTTCGGCTTTTCGATCAGCCGGTCGCACAAAGCACTCAGCATAGGCGGCGTGATAGTCCTCGGGCGTCCGGCTCCGTTGGGAGGAGCTCTTGTGTTCCCAAAGCACTGAAGATTCGCTCGAATATTACGCACCGTCCGCGCGCTACATCCTGCGGCCTCTGCTATGCTATTGTTGGTGAATTCGCCGGAAGATATCATGTCCCGGATCAGCTCATGCTGCGATGCAGCGATGTTGGGTGCCATGGTGCAACCGTCAACAGAAGATGTCTTACTTGCGTTAACACATAATCGTGCCTGGCTAGATTATCAGCGGACTATCGTGATTCTGAGGCCGATGTATTTGCAGATCGAGCAGCATCAAAATGAACCTGCGCTTCGAGAGACCTTGTCCGCGGTGGTCCTTTTTCGGCGAGCCTGCAGATTACAGCCTCAAGTATATGAAGAGATGCTTTGACATTTTCCCATGGGAGAACCATAGTTATAGGGACCTAAGCCAGGTGATCGAAGCAAGAATAGGTGGTGGATCAGTGCAAATCAGAAGTTTGGCGTCAAAGCAAACATCTTGGTGCTATAGTTTCAGCGTAATCTGGTTTGAAGCAGAATTGGGAGGTTGACCTCAAACACATCCAGTAGTAATCAGCAGACGAACGTATTGACACAGCCAATTCTGTATATGCAGACAAGGGGACGTAATGAAGTGGCACAAATCGTAGACTGCACTTATCGCCGCCGTTTGTGGATGTTGGATTATGCAACATGGGTCTAATCCACGAACACAGTGTAAAAGCAATTTCTGACTTCGGCTATAGAGGTCATCAAGAAGGTACCGTCGGGGCCCTGTCATGTATCCCGTCAGCAAAGGGATCCACAAAAGTCTGTGCGCAGAAGAGTTTCTGTTTATGAAAAAGGAAACCGATTTCGATTTCTACTGTACTACATCGCCAGATATCCCTCTCTTCTCGGCAACAAGAACAATGTCGTCGTCTCCGAGCAATTGTCGGTACATTTTCTCGTAGGCAGCCCACGGCGATGCCGCTTTGATCAGAATAGTGGCTGCCCCAGAGCTTCCATCTTGTCTGGCTTTGACGATCCTGAGAAGCTCCATTTGGCGAACAGTTTCGAGATTGACGTCGGGGGCTCTGTTGAAAAGAAGAGGAAAGGGGAAAACGGAAAACACATAGTTACGTGGAAAGGAAAGAGCAACAGAGACAAAAGAAGAAAAGTGACATCGGATACAGTAAAAGACGAATTTGGTTTCCGTCTTTGCGGATAGGAATTGTTCTGCGTACAGACATTTGTGGATCCTTTTGCTGACGGGATACATATCGAGACCCATCAAGTACATTCATCGATGACCTCCACAGCAAGGTCAGAATCGCGTCTCTACTGTGTTCTCATTTTAGATCCATGTTGCGTACTGTAGAGACTGCACTTGTCATCGCCGTTTTTGGATATTGTATCATGCAACATGGATCTGATTACGAGCACAGTGTAAGAGCAATTTCTGACATCGGCGATGGAGGTCATCAAGAAGGTACCGCCAGAGCCTTGTCATGTACCCTGTCAGCAAACGGATCTACAAACATCTGTGCGCAGATCAAATACTGCCCGCATAGAAGGAAACCGATTTCGATTTCTACTGTATGCACTAGAGTCGATGAGCGTCGTTTCCAGCTCCTTCAAGGGTAATCTGCCAGAAGCCGAGTTTGGAGTTCGCAACACGAATCAACTAACCACCTGAAAGTGTGGGAGTCATCTCGCTCTACTCCCCATCGGTTTCCCGTAGATTCAACCTCTTGGCTCCCGAACCCACTTCGTACGCACAGAGAGGCCGCAATGGTAGAAGGCAGTTTCACCCAAGTCAATCGGCGACTTGAAGACGAGCGTCGCGCCAAGTTCTGCGGTACTGCCAGCATCAGTATATCGTCATTGAAGCCAACGCCGAGGACGGCGGACCGCGTTCGTCGGCCCGTTTCCGAACCGCTCAAGAGGTTATACCGAGAGGAGCATGGGTGCCGACAAGAAGATCATCGACACCATGCAAAGGCGACAATCAGTCAATTCGACCTGGAAGCCGCCCTGACGAACGCAGGGATCACGGCCTCTCGGCTCCAGAGCGATGCGTTGCCCTACCCAGTTCTCGGGCTACCGCCTGGTGTACAGCTCGAATGCCTCCAGGGGTCAGATCGTATCATGGCAGCCGACGACGTGTTCGACGGGGCGGACAAGCATTGGACAGTCGACCTGTATCTAGACGGTGCGTTCGCAAGGCAGACACCGCGGTGGAGCCCGCTGACGTTATAGAGATCTGAGCGACGATCTGCGGACGCTTTTTGTCGAAGAGTATGAGTACCAAAAGGAACCCGACGATGGCGAGTTCTACTGCAAGATTCGGGGATACCAGGGACATCACGGCGACGGAAACCCTTTCTTTGAGAGGATCTGGCTGGGACGGCTGGCCGCTCTCTCCAAGAACCGTCGACACCTTCTGGATCAACTGTTCCGCCACAAGAAATACACCGACGCCTTCGACGCACTCTTGGCTGTCCCCGCGCTCTTTTGCGGATTTCGACTCACCGTGGTACACCAGGTCATATGCATGAGGTGCGAAGAGGTACAACATCAACTCACATCGATGGCAATGCAACGTCTGACCAGCGGTAGCCTAACTTACATTACTTGCAACACATTCTCAAGGTCTGGAGCGAGATATGCGGCGGCGACTCCCGGGCTATGCGGCTCATCGATCGACCAACCATAGAGCGCTTACAGGGAAAAGCGCCCGGATCGTTCAGTGCGGACCACGACGAGCTCCTGAGCGACCTCAGCAGTGGGCGCATCTTTGGAAACTTCTCCGAGCAACAACGAGAAGAAATCAGAGCTCGGGTCTGTAACGTCTCGCGACAACATTTGATACCGTCGCTCTTCACTTTCTTTGAGGACCGAAAGTTCCTTCGCGCTGCCGCCGACTGCATGAGACGGCTGACAGGCGTCGACTCCAAAGTTACGGTTTCGAGCCGCCTGGATGAGATGTTTCTGGACTCACACCAGCAGGCTGATCGGTGCATAGTACAGCTGTCTCCGACGGCATATGTGACCGTTCCGGGAGATGCGGCAACCCGTTTCGACCTTGGCTGCCGGCAGTTATGGCTTGCCGCCTTCCGAGAGTTCCGGGAACTGCCGACGGAGGTGAAGAAAAAGGACACACTTGCAAAGGCTCGCGGGAGAGCAGACGAGACGACGCTTTTCCAGTTCGCTTCTCTTGCGAACAGACTGGGCTTCGAATCGAACGAGATAAGCAACATTATGAAGGCGTCCCCGGATATTGAAGTCGCCAAACGTCTCTTGCTCTCGGCGAGGAGGCCAGGGCAGTATCGCTTTCCCGATCTGGACAAATGCATACAAAAGTGACGGAGATATTGGCAACGGCACAGCCACTGTCTGCTGCAGAGGCGGCGTCTGAGTCTGGTCTGAGCGAACTGTGCGCGGAGCCGCCGATCCGTTGTGGGATTCCTCGCAGCAACGATCACGACCGCGACCAACCGAGACTGTTTCTTCCTAGTGTACTCTCAGAGTTCAACGCCGGGCAAACACGGGTTACTTCGTTTTTCATACGAAAATCAGTTTACTTGTCGTACTTCGGCCTCCCCCTATCCCTGGCACACTTTGCTGCCGACCAGCAGCTAACACATCATTTTGATCTGGGGATCAACGCAGTCAGTCCCGCAGATAGAGCGACTCTCGGTTTTGAAGCACACACGAGTACGGCGGCACAGGCAGAGGCGCAATCGGGGCTCGATCAGCTCAATGAGCTTTCTCAAATCGAGCAGGCCAAGCTTGACCACCTGCGGCAGCTAGTGCAGGAGCAACAGGACCGCCTGAACCAGCTCAATAGTAGTGTCGACCAAGCTGCCAGTGAGCAAGACCCTGGGCGAGGCCAGTTGGTGATCAGGGTGCGAGAGTCTGATGACCAGCACTCAAACGACACGAGAATGGTACCGATCGAGACCGGAAACTCGATGCCAGAGACACCATCGCTTGCGGACTTAACAGGCCGTCGTCCTGAAGAAGGTAGTCCTAGACCCACAAAACGACCCCGCAGAGTTACTCGTTTCGATTTCGACAGAGTTCAAGAGGGAATTTCCTTGGATATGGACAACGGTCCTGGCGGAGACGCTTCATCGAATCAGCAGACAATCACCATCAAGTTCTTCTGGGTAGATGACTCTGGTCAGTGGGTCAGTTGCGGCGAGGTCTCCGCTAGCGCGTCCGATTCGTTAGAAGTTCAACGGACAGCGGAAAAGTACGTGTGGAAGCAGTATTGCCTGGTCGATACCAGTTACAACTACTTGACTCCCAAAACATGCTTCAAGAGGGTGACGGCGAACGGAACAAACACGATTCTCGTTGTTCGTCCTCACCAAGTGGGTTCGATCAACCATGGCAAGATAGTGTTGAAACAGAAGAAACAAGCGTTCAGATAATTTATTTGTTTACCTTGGGAAAGAATATCAGTATTATGAGGAAAATACCGATGTCTTGACACAATGCCAGTCATCGTATACGTCCGTTTCCTGCTACGTCGGCCTGTGTGCGCTATCGTGTTCGGGCCCAGTGCCCTCATTCCATCGTCACTAGTCCTCCAAAGCAAACCGCGGTACAAAGCTTCGATGACGCAGAGCTAATAAGCCCTCAGTTCTCTACGACAAGCATATGCCAGGCTTCGTTTACTGTCCAGTGTGTAGGTGTCTACCATGTATAGTGATGCAAGCCAACGAAATGAGTAATGTTGCGGCAATTGGACGAAATCCCTCAAGCGCCGCCACTGCAGCACATCCGAATAGATATAGATGAGAAGAAAGACCATGGCGTTCTAGAAACAAAACCTGATTTTGCTGTGCTTAGACGCACGGAAGAGAAACAGATCGCACTATCTCCTAGGTTGGTAGTCCAACTCTGTCATGTCGACTTTGCTTCCCAAATATCCCCTAACAAGCTTTCGCAAAGTATGCCTTACCTCAGTCGAGGCCGATGCTATGTGAATGAGAAAGAGCACGAGCAGGTTGGGGAGCTGGCTTACCCAAGACTATCATGCCTCCCTTCCCTTCTCATTGTCCTGGACTCTTCGAATGTACTTGCCTTCGACTTCCTCTCGAATGATCGCATTGAAATCAGGAGCGCCCTTCGCGATCGTAGCTCGAGAACTTATGTCATGGCCCTGAGATATGTGCCGGACGAATATTGAAATCTTCAAGATCTAGCATGAGTAAGCCGCCGCACCGTGAGCTCTGACGCTCCACTCACATATCCGTCATCTAGAGTATCCTCTCTCAGTGCACTATCCAGTAGGTGCTTGATAGCAACGGCCAGTTCTAGGCGTGTTAGTCAGGCGGACGATCCGAGCCGAGAACATCGTACCAATGGTGTCCAGCGTCCACACCAGGTGAATGCGGCGAGTACGGGCCTTACGACTGTTGAATTCGTAAATGAGCTTTTTCAAGTAGGGTAGCTGCGCTGCGATGCCGTAACCACTGGCTACCATGAGGACAACATCGTAGTCAGTGACGGGGACGCTCATGCCGTGCGGACCACCAAAGAGGGCAGGGCAAGTCTGCTGCACCTTCTGCATTTTACTGAACTGGAGGAGTTTTTCGGTCAAGCCCGAGCGAGGCTCGACCAACAAATGAAGCGTGTCGGCAGGCGAGGCAGACCACGACGCGACCACAAAGGGGTGGGTTTGCCACAGTGATCGAAGCTTCGCCGAGGGAGTGAGCATCCACAGACTTATAGACTGTCCGGCGTCGACGAAGACAGGACGTGACAGTCTCAATTCAATAATGATCACGTCGCCGGAGTTGCTGATTGATGTCCGAGGGAAGCCATGAAATAGAAGTCCGTTGCGGTAGATAACCAGGCCAGATAGCAATAGTAGAGACAGAGCAGATGCGCCAACCGATACGTAGAGCAGCAGGCGCGCAAAGACCGACTGCGCAGCCAAGTGTTCCCAAATACCGTAGATGGACAATATTGCCATGCCTTGGTGGAGGCGGATGAAAATTTCGTAGAGGTTATCTTTGATTGTTGGGACAGAGAAAAGGACAAGACCCCCGATGGCTGACGCCGCCTGCCATACATGATCAATAATGGGTCTCTCGGAACGTAGGTCTCCATTCTTGGATAGCCTACTATGACTGCCCCTCTATTATCAGACGTATCCATCGGGAACGATGTGGAAGATATCTGAGCAGTGATTGCATGGAATAAGAGTAGCAACGAAGCCATCGTGCCCGTCAAGCCGTGCAGACGACGAACCGAGCGCCATCGAAGACCAAGCAAACCGGTGAGCGAGTCAAGATGCCATGCCGAAAACGGGAAAACCATGGTGATGAGAGCCAGGTAACCCGCGCGTCGCCCGGCATCGGAGAGTGAGGGACATTGAAACCAGAGACAAAGGATGTTCAACGCCAGGTAAGCTGCCGAAGCCAAGATATCAGCCCAACTCCACTCAGCGTAGATGGTCGGATAGACGAGGTATCTGAGAAGAGGAACTCGCACGACAGATGCCAGTTTTGATAGCCAGGATCGAAATCGAAGACACAGAAAGAGGAGATAAAGGCCGAGAGCGGAAACAGAGTAGATGATGACAAGACGAAACTCCGAGTCTTGCATGGCTTTGAGGGATGCCTTGATTAAGGTAAGTTACGAACAGCTAAGAGAATCGCTTGAAATGTGCTGGCGAATCTTTTTAGTTGCTCCCGGCGGTCTCTTCACCCCAAGAGTTCTGGACGTAGCACTGACGTTCCATTCCTCCTCCCCTCGTCGGGCAGGTGGACAATGGAGGGGCTGGTTCGGGACAACACTGACCGGACCGCGTCTTTCGAGTAGCTGTCAATCTTACTGACTAGGCAGCCAAGCAGGAAAGTTGCTTCTTGCTTCAGCCGTTCTCAACTACGGGTTCACGAACAGTCATAAGTGGCTTAGGGCTCGGTCTTCAGATCAGGGGTCGTGGATTCTAGTGCCGTATCTCGACAGAAGTGGACTTGCGCCCCGTCGTCTCATCCGGTATTGTCATCTCCGGCTCAAGTCATTCTCGGCCCAGTACAGTATACAGTACAGTAGCAGGTGCTCCCTGAACGTCTAGTTGCACGACGAAGCCCAGAACGGCTTTTAACGGAGGTGCCGTGCCGTGTTCAGTAGAATCTCCAATACTCGCCGCGGTGCTGGACTCGCCCGAGGTATATAGGGCCGCGGAGACACCGTCGCTCACAGCAGTCTTCTCTTCCTGAAACCACATCATCCGCCGGCGATCAATCATGTCTACAGAGAGCCAAAACATTCCACAGAACCCCGTGACGCCTATAGCCATCAAAGGCCCCGCCCCCAGACCAACTTTGCCTTTGCCGTCGCCAGAAGCGACTCCGGAGGTCGAAGATGGTAGGATCCAGGCTGAACGAAGGAGAACCGCTGCTGCAGCGCAGCAGCTTCCCGATGTTCCCGCAGGCAGCACGGGCAACATGGACGTAGACAAAGCTACTCAGCCCCAAAGTGGCGCCGGTGCACACGTCGGCGAGGTTCCAGCGCAGATTCAGCGCATCCTTGGTTGCGCCGATGATTCCTATGCGGAAATCCTGGAAGTCAGACCGGACGCCACGGAAAAGGAGACGGCGATCGCCTGGAGACGCTTGGGATGCCTTCTGCACGCGAGTGTCACTGATCATCAGAATGCTGACAAGGCTTTTCACAGTAGGGATGACTTGGCTCACAATCTTGGTTGCATGCTGACGTGGCTGTAAAAGAACTTCATGTGGCGGCCCAAGAGCTGAGCGTGAACCACCTCGAAATAGACGAAGTGGTCAACTGGGACGGCGAGAAGCTTCCAGACCTAGAAGATGAATCCCCGATGGAAGTTGATCCCATTCCCGTTCCACCGCAAGCGGTGAGGGACATCTTTGACAAAGCAACACCTTCGCTTCATCGTCTGAGGGGAAATCCTGACGATCCGGTCGCGCGGAAGGAGATACACAACTTCAACATGCTGATCTCTGACTTCAACGCAGCAGAGAAGGAAGCTTCAGGTGCTGATGATTCTGACATATCTCCAGACCGCTGGTGTATTTCTCTACAGTTTTTCGGCACCCATTTCAACCTCGTCCGGGATAATTACAAGATCCTTCTAAATGACAGATCGAACCAAGAAGCCAGGGATGTCATCGCTGCCGAAAAGAAAGTAATCGACGACTTCATTGAAAGGAATCACTTTCCGCGAGACTGGAGAGTCCTGCATGCGGGTGTTTATTTGCAGGTACAGGACAACGGAGCTGAGGTGGCCAAAGCCAAGAGACTTGCTGAAAGTCAGGCCGTCATCCAATACCTGTGGCCCACAGCCCAGGCGGCTGATGGCTCCCTCATCATAGGTGTGCGGAAACAAGGGCAATTTGGGCACCAGGTGTGCGTTGAGATGCGGGAAGAAGACGGACGAGTCATTCGCCGTCTTCAGTCAGCGTCTGAAGCTGGACTCCTGGAGGTGGAAAGGTACCGTCAAATAGATGGCTACAAGAATCTGGCGGAAGGCCAATCTCAATGGTCTTGTGATGATCGCAACGACTTCGAAGAGCTCCTTTGGGTCACCGAGTCCCACATAAAGCGCAAGAATACTGCGGCCAGGAAGAAAAACCCCACCGCAGACTGCTGCGTCAAGTTCCGCACCAAAGGCATTCAAATCCTTACCGTCAGTAGCTTCAGCATGGTCCTTGGTCGTTCGAGTGCGAGAGCCGAGATCGAGAAGATCTGTCGGAGAGACAACATCGCCCCGCCTTGGGACGCCGGCTACATCAGCGAGTATTATGACCCCTCAAGGCTGGAAAAGGACCCCGTTCGTCGCAGGGCTCTGCAGAATGCTCAGGCAGCTTCTTCCGCCAAAAGACATTTGGATGTGCGAAAACAGGGCCTGGATGAAGCGGCAGGCAAGACTGACCGCACGCCCGAGCAGCAGGAGGATAGAGTCAGAGGTCTCGAAGAAGAGATAATGGAGATGAAAAAGATGATGATTACACTCACAGAGAACATAGAAAGCTAGTGGGATCGGCCAAGGCGTCTGCGCAGCCAAAGAAGGAGTGAGCATGGTTTCTGAAGATCATGGCTGGGCCTTTGATCTTTCTCTCCACGTCGTGCCTCAAAATAGGACCAAGTTAGAATGTTTAGAGCTCTGTATCTCGTAGTTTACAATTGATTGTCTGTAAAAGTGGCTGCGATAGAGCATTGAGCAGTTAGCTACTGATAGGTATTCAGTACCAGGATGTCACGAGGATGGCTTGATGTTGGGAAGACACTTGGGTTGAGCTTCGTCCCCTTCTGGAAAAGGTCTGGCTGCCGGGTAGCGAACCTGATCCTCACGAAGAGTTCACTAACGGTGGGTCCGATCCGGCGCGACTTCCAGCCCCGCTATTGATCGCTTAGATATAAGAAAGATCGCAGCCAGGCTGAGCCGCCGCTTCTCTAGCAGGGTATGTTTTAGCTCCGATCTCAGAAAGCAAGTCTTCCTATCACTGTGCAGTAATAGCCGAACTCGATTGCTCAAGTATCGCTGTAAAAGTCCTTAGATAATTCAACCACTTTCGTCTTTTCTTGCTGATAAGGTGTCAGGACTCTCGTGTTAACCACTCGCTCGAGACTGACCCTGTTTCTTTCTCGTAGCAAATAATGGCTCTTATATTGTCCCGGTTAGCCGGGGAATCATGCCAAGAGATACATGTTACCTTTTTCATGTACCGTATGGCCAGGGTTACTGTATTTGGATCTTGTTCTGTTATTTGTCTGAAGTTGAACTGAACGCCTAAAAGCGAGGCTGAAAACGTGTCCGGGTTTACTCTTAAATTAAGACCATGGCTTGTATGTTAATGTTAGAACCGCACTCAGAGGTGGCCTCGGGCCGAGTTACTCATGTTATAGCTGCCCAAAGCTTGAGGGATGCCTAGACTCTGAGTAGGGAAGACTCTACTGCCGTCAATCCACCGTCGCCACTCCCGGAAGGATGCCTTCGACCAGCGACGACTCCACCAGCGACAGACGTAGCGTCACGAGTTATGGCACATACCAATGGGCATATATGTATGAGTGTATTAAAAGTAGCTCGAGGTAGCCTATCTAGAACAAAGGAAATACTGCAGTCAATCTGCAGCCTTTCTAGGATGAAGTTTTCGTGACTAGGGAGCCTGCCATAAATGATCCAAGGAAGTATGGACTTCTACCTAGTCCTACCCAGCTATAACGGAGCCTCCAGTGTTCTCGATCCATAAACCTGATAGAGGAATTGCTAATTGTAGTGCATTCTTTCTATGTTATTGGCTAGTAAAATTTCCATAGCTCTTGGGCGGGACGCCTTATTCTTTCTCCAAGTTATCTGAGGGTATAGCTGGGCAGGGTTGGGTTCAGATATGCGGGAGGTGTCTCGGTAAATGCGCGATATCCACCGACATATTCAGGAGCGATGTCTTTAGAGATACTTCATGACAACTACGAGCGCGTGCATCGGGCCCCTCCCGTAGAGATATGTATGGTACTCCATCGATTCTCCGTCGGAATTCCATATCGTATAGCTTTACAACCCTCTTCTCAAAGGATGATCTCCACGAGTACGAGCGCCGTCATAATCAAGCTTGCTAAGAAGTCTGCTAGGGATGCCTCAAAGAGGTCTCCTCTGCTCGCCTCGACACCAAGGAGGTCTGCCACAGCCTCGGCTGTCTTGTACAGCGACACCGCGAAACCAGCTGCTACTGCAAACAGGATAACAGAGACGGTACCCAATCCAAGCGATACGAAGCGGAGCAACCTGAACTTGAGACCGGAAAGTAGCAGTATGGTCGAAGCAAGAGCACATCCCAACCCGGCGGACAGAAAGGTTTCCAGGTTTGGGCATTTGTCTACCAACTCCTGTAACGTTTCGGCCTCCTCAGGCGAAGGAAGAAACGAGACCAAGTACTGGACCAGATGGAACGCGGAACCAGGGACGGCGGAGCATTCAGAATCCACACATGCGTACTTCGTGCCCACCGACACGCGCGACGGCAGGCTTGCGGCGACTAGAGACTCGCCCGACGCAACTGCGGCTGTGACCACGCTGGAAGCCGCACTTTTCACCGCTGTAGCGATAGATCCGACCACATCAGGAACCTGAACAAAGCGCCGCGCTTCTTTCCGTAGCTTTACTGTCGTTAGTCCCGCATTGTCGTCGTAATGGGTCACGTACCAGAATCTGTACTATGCCACTCTCCTCGTTCTGCTCATCCTGCAGAATCCTGACGGTCAACGCGAGTATGACTAGTGTCAAGATGACGTGCAGCGCTATGGTGACCTTGGAAATCATGACGCTGTATGGAGGAGGGGAGACGTGGTTGTTGCGTGATCGAAGCCCAAAAGAAAGGTTCGAAAGAGGACGCAAGCATACATATCGCATTTATATCTTTGCTCCGTCGTGGAATTACGGCTGAAATCATTTTCTGGCTCTGCGTGAAGCAAGAAGCCAACTGCGTGGCGTCCGGCAAACACTCCAGAAAGGGCCGTTCGCTACACTGCTTTGAATCCCGTTTCCTGCTTGCGTGGCGATGAGGGGCCGGCAGGCGCGGCCGAATATGGTTTCGTTGAGTGGCTTGTAATTTGGGAATAGACTCTACACGCTCTTAGGTGCTGCTCGGGCCGTTAGGTACGGAACTACCAGCCCTCTTTGCGGTCTCGTTAGATCTCGGCACTGGAGTGAGAGTGCGTAGCGGACAGCGTTGATATGTACAGTATTGTGCATACTGTACATCTAATAGCCATGAGACAAAGGGCGTCGGCTCAGCAGGGTCCACAAGGCAGATGGCCGTTTCCCACTTTTGATGGTCTTGGCCGTGGCCAGGTAATCACAATAGGGCTGTTCGGCAAAACTAGACTCACCCTTTGATGACACCAAAGCCAAATGAAGCTCTCATCATGCGCGCGTCCCTGCGGCAAGAGTCCCGTTCGACTGGGGTATGGACCCCTGGAAGAAAAAATGGATGCTGCTGATTTCCAGAATGCAGTCATCACGACTGGCACAAGCTCGTACACGTCAGGTGCAATGTTAGGTAAGCCATCCGCCGCGTCACATAACGGCCAGTAGTCTGCCAATCTGTGGAGTGAATCGACCGTTCGGCGTTCTATTAAACTGACCTCTATTGTACTTCTACATAATTGTAATCCGCTCTCAATCCTGCCCTGATCTCACAGCAGGGTGTCTAAAAGCGTACAGGGGAAATGGATGAAGTAATCTGAAGTGAAAGATGACGGCACCTTTGTGTAAGACGGAACGGGGGAAAACCAATAGCACCACGTAAACACAAGCAGGTTACAAGCACTTTTAGAGTAGCAGTAGAAGCAAACATTTGGAATTCCTCCGTTTTCCGTACATCTCCAAAGACCTGGATGAGGTGGGGCGAAAGCTGTCAGCAGGGCCTCCACGGTGGGTCAGTACAGCAGTGTGAGATCAAACTATGATATGTATGTAGTGCCAAGAAGACAGACGTCCGTGCAGAAAGAGATCAGAGAGTTGTAAAGGGAATAAAGTTTCGCTTGCTACTTTGCTACTATGCTCCTGATTGTCTTTGCTTCCATCACTTGCCCGCGTCGCGGAAAAGCCCCCAGTTTGTGCCATCAGGATCTATGTCGTTCAATGGGAATGACTGGCCGTGGATCGAGGCTCATGTAAGCAGCAAACTCCAGCTCCGACAGATCCTGTTGTTGTTGTTGTTGTTGTATTTAACGCCGTGGCGGCCGGGCTAGAGCCCTTACCGCAGACCTCCCGAAGGGTATATGGCGTGGAGGGCCGTGAGCCAAGGCTACCTACTCTACAGTACGTCGTCTCTTTACATCGTCCTCCAAATCATGCCTTGTGGCCACTACGCGTTCTGTCTGTCCCCGGTTCCCGCTGGTGCCCCAGTTTCATTCTTTCCCAAATCGTCCCTTGGAATCGGGAGGTTCTTTGTAGTCCGCACTCACATCTACGTAGGTGTGGATGCTGCTACCGCAGACAGATCTTCTGGAAGAAGTCCGTCACGCGGAGAAAGGCCTCGAAGCCTCGTGGGTCGGTGATTAATCTCTTGAAGTAGGCCTCGAGAGATCCCATAGGGCCTATGGGCTCGGGCATACTGCGAGAGTGGAGGGTCGGCCACCGTTGCCTCCTCGCCAGCGTTAGTCGACAGTAGACCAGGTGGTCCACGTCTTTTGCCTCTCCACAAGAGCACATCATTAGAGCGTCGTCGTGGTTGAAACGTCGGTGATATTGCTCGAAGTCCCCGTGACCCGATCGTGCCGCCAGCAGGTGATGTAGCGTAGCCCGCGGCAAGGCCAGTTCAGGAGGGCTGGATAGAGCTGCCTCAAGCCCCAAGTCCGCGTACCGCGGCCTTCGCTCTTTATACCACCATCTCCTGTGGTGGCCCTGTAGTTTTTCCCTTGCAAGCCGCTTGATACCCGCTAGTGTTGCCATTTGACCCATCCGCGCCGGCAGTGTCGTTCCTTCTTTGGCCAGCCGGTCCGCGGCCTCGTTTCCTTCGATGCCCTGGTGTCCCGGAGACCAGTGCGTCCGTACATCAAAAATCCTGGCTGCTTCTTGGATTTCGAGGAACGCCTCTTGTGACGAGTCCGGCGCCTTGCCGCGGATACCTTGTATAACGCTGGTGTTGTCGATACATATGTGGATTGGATGACCGCGATTGGTGAGCAGAGCCCTTCTGAGGCCGGCTCGCGCTCCTTCGACCTCGGCGTCGAACACTTCTGCCAGTCCGAGTCGGCCGCACCCTTGCGCTATGCGTTTGGAGTCTCGGTAGATGACGAAGCCGTACCCCACGGCTCCGTTCGTCGCCCTGGAGCCGTCCGAGAAGACGATCATATGGCTTTCCGGTACTGTCTTTAGCCAGCGCTCGAAATCTTTCGCAGCCTCTTCTTTGCATTGAACTACTATCTGATCCTGTGAGCTTGGCAGGTACTGTGATTGGAGGAACGCTGGTCTTCCGCATCTTGGCAGAAGTTCAGCCGTCCGTTGTAGTCTCGTCTGTTGCTGTCCCTGCTGGGAGAGCCGCGCGACTAGCGGGTGTCGGCGATCGATCCTCTGCAGTCGGACTGCGGCCCGTAAGCGGACGCCCTCTAGAGCGACTTTGGCTGACGGTAAGCCGGCGTCTCGGAGGAGGCTGCTGGTTGGCGTTGTCCTCCAGACAGGCAGAACGGCCCTTGCCGCCGCTGTAATGACGCTGTCGATCTTCTGCACGAGCCCCTTCTGGCCTGTGTTGACGGGTCTTCCTTGGAGAGGCGGATTCGTGTCTGTCTCCGCTTGGCGTCTCGAAGCCGGCTTCGTGATACCTGCGTACCATGTTTCGGCGCCAAAGAGCGCGATCGGCAGTACGCAGGAGACGACGGCTTTTCGCACGGCGGCCGCTGGCAGTCCTCTCTTTGTGTTTGTAAGCTGCCTCAGGTGTTGAGCTGCCTTCTTTGCCGCAGCTACTCTTGTGTCGACGTGGTGCCGGAAGGACAGTCTCTTGTCGAACCAGACACCCAGCCAGCGTACAGGTTTTGTCGAGGCCTTGACCACCAAATCCCCCGCCCTGACCTCTGGCAGCTCCGCTGGCTGGCCGTGCTTCCTAGTAAAGTGGATGACCTCGCACTTGCTCGGGTCAAAGGAGACCTTGTTCTCCGAACCCCATCTGAGAATGCCGGCTGCGCTTCGGTTGAGTATTGCGACGTTGCTCTCCAGGGAGGGGCTTATGGCCAGAGTGGCGATGTCGTCCGCGTACCCGAATCGCGCGTCCGGGTCGTCTTCAAGTATTTCCGCGATGTAGAGCAGAAAGACGATGGGAGACAGAGGCGACCCCTGCGGCAGCCCGCATGACAGAGGAAAGTATTCCGTTGTGCTTTCTTCCAGTCGGACTCTGGCGATGCGGATGCAGCAGAAGCTGAAGATGAGTCTAACCAAGCCGTGTGGCCATCCCTGCTGACGCAGTCTAATGACGAGCCGGTTCCGAAGGACGGAGTCGAACGCCCCTTTTACGTCCATAGTCAGAAGTGTCGCCGTGAGCCCTTTTAGGAGGGCCGTTTCGATATCGTGGGCGAGGCAGGTCGTCAGATCGACGGCTGACCTGCCCTGTAGGGCTCCGATCTGTTGCGGACTGACGATGCGCTCGACAATCGCCAGGGACGCCATCCTTCTGGCTATCAGTCTCTCGAGTCCCTTGCCCAGGCACGAGAGGAGCGCGATCGGACGCCAGGACCCGGGCTTGGAGGCATCCCTGCCGGCCTTCTGGATCATGACCACCTCAGCTCTGCGGAAAGGCAGAGGAAAGTGGCCGGCCCGCATACAGGACTGGAATAGCTGCCTGACCGGCTCCGAGATGACGCCCCAGCAGGCCTGGAGGAGGCGCGTGGTGATCCCGTCCACACCAGGGGTCGTTGTCTTTGTTAAGGTGGCCGTCTTCACTTCTTCTCCGCTAACATTGTCCTGCCAAGTAATCGCTCGCCTTGGGACGACGGGTACGTCAAACGGGTCACCCGGTGCGTCATCTTCCGCACTAAACCTGTCGAGAAGGGCTTTCCGGAGCGCTTGGGCCTTTTCGTTAGTATCCTCGATCGTCTGGTTGTCCACAATCAATGGGGGTGCTCTGGTCAGTGGGCTCGCCTTCCGCCAACCCATGACCTGATAGAGGTCCCGGTCTGAAGCGACTCCATCGATCTTTCCGGCCCAGTATGCTCGCTTAGCCTTCCTCACAATGCTCAGGAATGCCTTCCGCTCTTCCATTGGAGAAGGATTTGCGTTCTGCTCCGTCTCCCAGGCTTGTGGGTTGCGGGCAGCACGGTACGTTCTGTGGGCCTCTGCGCATTCCTCCGTCCACCAAGCCGCGCCTTTTCCCTGTTTTCCTCTCTTCTTGCCGACCGCCTCAATGGCTCGGGAGAAGAGCTCGACGATGTGACTTGCCTGCCCGTCCAGGTCTGCCGGAGTAGGTTGATCCCCCAGATTGGGCATCGCAGCTAGCCCCCCTTCGATCAGGTCTCTCAGCCGAGGCAGCGCCGAGTCGGGCACTGACAGTGGCCGTGGCTGCGGGTGGCCCTCTCCCTGTGACACTGGGCGTTTGAATAGTGGTATGACGGCCACGATGGCCTCGTGGTCAGCTCCCGGGTGTAACTGTGGGCTGACCTGCGCGTGCGCAAAAGGGATATTAGAGAAAGCCAGGTCCAGGACATGTCCGCAATCCTGGGTTGCCACCCCAACTTCGCTGATAAGAGAGAGATTGTGGCCGTCTGCCCAGCCTGCGATGTCATCTCCCCGGTTCCCGTTCCTCGTCCCGGGCTCCCAAGAGTAGTGATGCGCGTTGAAGTCACCCGCGATCAAAGCTCGCTCCGGGGGTTTGAGTTCTAGCAGTATCCCTGTTGTGCGGCTGTGGGGGTCGCGGGGTTGTCTGTACACGTTGACGATAGTCGTCGTTTTGTCGACCACCAGCCACAGTACGTCTCTCGTGTGGACAGGCCTCTGCTGCTCCACCGTCATCCCTATCCCTTTGCGTGTGTAGGTCAATACTCTTGGTCTGGTTCCTTCGCTGTCCCAGAAGTCGACCGGGACGAAAGAGTCGAAACCCGGGTGCGTGTTCAGTTGCACGTTTCCGTCCTTCCAGCCCGTCCAGGGTTCCTGGACGAGGACCACATCTATCTGAGCCTCCCAGCAGAGCTGCAGGAAAGCCGTGTGCGCCGGGGAGATCTTTCCGACGTTGCCCTGCGCAACGCGTAGCATCCGTGGGGTCGCCGCTCTCGGCTTACGTCTCCGAGTCGAGTTCGAGGTGGGTGTAGGCATTCGCGACGTTGTAGTTTGGCTTCTGTGCTGCCCGTTGGCTCCTGCTTGGCATGGGTAGCACGGGACGGTCGATGGAGGTGTTGTCGGGGAGTCTTCGCCTTCGCCTTCGTCCGCCTCGTCTTCATCCATGCTGCTGCTGTCAGTGCTTCCGTCACCGAGGCAAACGATCGAGCTTGCGGAGGGCGTTCTCGTGCGCGCGCGCTTGGCGCCGGGTTGCTGGTTCTGGCTGGTGGAGGTAGGGACGCCTGCCGCCTCCTGGCTACTGTCGGATCGAGTAGCCTTGTACAGAGTGTCCGATGCTTTCTGGCCGGCCTTCCGGATCCGAGCCCGCTCCTTTCGACCGGGAAGGGAGACGACGCCGTTTACGGCCGAGGGCCTCGCTGGGCAGTCTGTGTGGCTGGCTTGGAAGGGGCCGCAGCAGTTGGCACATTGGGGCCTGGCCATGCAGGGTCCCGTTTCGTGTGAATCGGAAGGTCTTCCGCAGTTGCTGCAGATCGGTCGTCGTCCGCAGAACCGGTTGGAGTGGTAGCCCTGGCAGCCGGGGTCGTGTCGGATGAGCGTCCTTCGTTTCTTGACGGGCAGAGATCTGCCGCTTTGGTTGAAGAGCCTGAAGGGCGTGACCTCTGATGTGAATGATATGAGCCAAGATATTTCGTTCGTGACTGGGTTGGGCCCAAGGCGGGACGGTCGAGCAAGGACAGGCTTCTGTCCTGTCTGTGCGAAGACCTCATCTTCAACGAGTGTGGCTGGGTCCAGGACGTCCCCGCCAATGCTGTGTAGTTTTGTTGGGCATCGCGGCACAACGTAAGTGTACCACTTGATAGGCGTCTCGACCTGGTGGGCGCCGAGGCATTCCGCCAGCTTTGCCTTACTTGCAAGTAGTCTTTCCTGTATTTGCTTGTTTCGCGGCTTCAGAGAGTAACCTGTGCTGATATGGTAGACGTGGGGAAGGTCCGCTAGCCCCAGGCCAACGGCCTTACAGACGATCTGTCGTACGGCGAACGGTGCGATCTTCCGAGCGGCCGCTAAGCTTTCTTCCGGGACGCGGGCAAAGATGCGGAGGTCCTCCTTCGGCTGCGCCTGCGGCTGATCCTCGGCGGGGAGTGTGGCCTTCGGGCGGGCAGAGCTCTGGCAGCTCTGGCCGCTCCGGGTCGCCGCAGTGGTGTTGCCCGCCATCGGTGCGACGACAGCCGCCCAACTCCGGGCCGCTATTGGGCTTGTCTCGTGATTGATCAGTCTCTTGAGGGTTTGAATGACATAGGCAGTGGCTTCTTTCGCGATCTGCTTTCTAGAACCGTCAAAGCTGGCGACAACGCTGTCGACGGACCGTGCAATGGTCAGAAAGACGTCTTTCCGTGCCTCGTACTGTCTAGCTTCTTCTGCAAGGGCTGTCAAGACGGACCCTGTGGCAGATCCGCTCGGAGCAGATGCGGTAGAGGCTGCGGGCCCCTCGGCCGAGGTAGGGGCGTCGGTGGTGGCATCAAGCTGGCTTCCCGTTAGGCTGGGCCGGGTCGGCTGTGCCTCGGCGTCGCGGCGTCGCTTAGCTCTTGAGGTGGGGTTCGGCTCCGGAGGTGTCCCGGAGCCTGATTCGGGGTCGGCTTGGTCGGCCGACATCAGTCCGGTGCCCGACGGCGGCTGTGAGGCCATCGCGGATGCGGGCTCCGGCAAGGGGAGGTGAAGAGTTTTCGGCTGTTAGTAATTTGGTGGTAGGCTCACTCATTCACTAACAGCAGATGCCAAGAAAAATTAGGCGAGAGGGAAGTTGCCGACAGATCCTGATAAGCCTTGAAGTGATAATCGTCGATCAATAGTCGTTTGTCGGAGTCTACTTGCCCCTGAACTAGGGCGGTGCACAGGTTTTTGGCGGTGTCTACTTGTTTTGAAAGGGGGTCGCGATCATCGTCAAGCCGCTCTTGGAGTCTCCGTAGCTGCACCTGTTGCTCTCTCTCGCTCATCCGTTCTACGTTTGGTCTTTCTGGTAGCACACAAAGCAGCGCATACTGACCCGGCCCCCAGTCATGGCGCAGCTGGCAAATGTCGTGCCAGATTCGAAAGTTTGACTGGAGGCGTCTCATCTCTTTTATATCACTCGGAGCTATGCTGAGCCTCAAGCGCAAGGCAAGTTCCCGATCGCTTTTGAGCCGCAGCATCTCTCTGTAGAACAGCACACCACCGTAACGGCGGTAAAACTCACTCTTTTGTCCGGTCCTGATCGCGGACCAAATCACTGCAAGTTCGGAGCTCCCCGACAGGCGAGAGCTTCGGTAGAAGGCGACGGCCTCGCTCATCATGGCGAGCATGGTTTTGCATTCCCCAGACATGGTCGGAGGCATCTCGAACGTGCCTACGCCGAATGTACGCCCACTGCGCAGTGAGGTGAACTTCTCGTAGGCAGGGCCGGCCGGCTGCGGGGACGACGATGAATGATGCGGGGCCCGAGGCAACAAACTGGTCGTCACGCCGGAGCCTAGTCCCGTTAAGGAGAAAGCTCCAGGGTCGGGAGAGGCACCAAGCGTAAAGTCGACTCCATCTCCTATATCTGCTGGGATCATCGCGTCGGTCCGCACGCGGAGGTCTTCTCCGTGTGCGAAAGCTTCATCGAAAAAGAGAGAGTCCTCCGCGTGCGCTTCCTGGATCCGGCTGGCGACATCGCGATCCTCTGCATCCAGCTTTTTGGTCAAGAGCTCTACGAAGATTCGTGCTCGCGAACGCTGTAAAAACGCGACGTCGGCACACTGCGCCGGCACACTTCCGCCGACGAGCATTCGCATGCTCAGCAGCATCAAAACTCCAGTATCTTCGAGTCGTGTTGCAACAAGAGGCTCGGGTAAGCGGACTTTGCGGCCAGGAAACAGATCCTGTAAGCGTTCTACCATTGTAGAGCTGCTTTCAGCCTGCACTCCGTACAGCTGTACGCAATCTGCGTAGGCGACGGCCGCACACCAGGCCCCTTCGTAGTTGCATGGAATTACCGTCATGGCACCGGAAGTGCTGCAGAGCGTAGCAGCTGTTTCCAGGCCATTCGACGTGAAAATTACAGGGTCTGCGTAGTGTGACGACGGATAAGATGATTGCAGCAGGCCGGTATAATCGGTGACTACGTCGTGATCCACGGAGTGGTCGCCCCTGGCAAAACGCCGCAACGATGGCGACACCTCTTGTGCTGTGTTATGGATGGAGTTACCTATAGTCTTCATGTATTCAATCCATCCGCTCGTCACATGAAACGGCATCTTTGTTTGCTCGAAGGCTTCCCGTGGTGGAAACTCCGCACTATCTGTCCCGGTGTCTCCGTTGAAAGAGACCGGGTAGCGCCTGCGGATGACCCGCAAGGCGGATTGCAACATCTCCAGTGTTGCGGACGTGAAAGGATGTGTAGCAAGCTGACGAAAGACTTCATAATCGTTCATTTTGCAGGAAGCATGACGAGGCTTCGGGTCAGTTCTTCGGACGTATTACTGCGCCTTATATGTTTTCCAAGTTCGACCTGTCTGCGAAAGCCGGTGTGACAAGCTCACGCTCGAAGCATCTGCATATCACCGAATGGTGCCACTCGAATAGCCAAAAACGACTCTTGAAATGTAACGAAAGAAAGCAGGAAGTCTCTTTTGAGTCGACACGGGGGTGCCTATTGAACGGTCGTGGACAGATCTGGCGCACGAATGCTAGAGACGCTTGGGACGCTACCTAGCACATCTCCGGGTGGGTATTTCGACATGAACTCTTGCTACAAAAAGACGGCCGTCATCCGTTCCAGGCTACGATCTCAGCATAAGAACGTTTCCCCGGTACCCTCTACCCAGCATCGTACTCTGCCTTCCAACCCAACCCCGACCATGCACCGCCAACAGCCTATCCATTCCGACAGGCTAGAAGACGACGAACTTAGTTCCGGCCTGGTCAAATGGAGTCCTTCGGGGCGTCAACGTGCTATCATGGCGACAGCCTCCATCTTGTCACTCATGGTCGCCCTCGACGCCTGTATCATTGTGACTTCTTTACAAGTTCGCCGTCATCCCCGCGACTATCCCTGCACTGCGCGAACTAACCATCACAGGCCATCGTGGCGGACCTCGCGCTCAGCACATACGACGGCTTCTGGATAGGGACGGCGTACCTCCTGGCGAACGCCGTAATGATGCTGTTCATTTCGGACGCAAGCCGCGTGTTCGGTAGGCGGCCATGTCTGACCGTCTCGGTCGCCCTGTTCGCTCTCGGTACCATCTTCTGCTGCGTTGCGCATTCGATCGGCTTCATGTTGGTTGGGAGGTCTCTTCAAGGCGTGGGCGGTGCCGGCATCATCGTCTTGTGCCTGTTGATTTTCACCGACTTCGTCCCTTTGCCCGTTCGGCCAACGTGGTACGGCTTAGTGTAAGTGCCCCCCCTCGAACGCATGTTCACCTTCGCTTACCCCGTTCAGACAGGCAGCATGGGCATTGGGCAACTGCGTTGGGCCCATACTGGGCGGCGTCATTGCTCAACACACAACGTGGCGTTGGGTCTTCTACATCATGTTCCCATTTTGCGTGGCCGGACTGATTCTCGTGCCGTGGCTAGTTAATATTGATCCTCCCGCTGACGATGTACGGGAGAAACTAAAGAAGATGGACTGGCTAGGAAACTCTCTGTTTATTGGTTCGGCCATTTTGTTGTTGGTGGCCGTCTCCTGGGGAGGCTTGCGCTACAGCTGGGGCAGCGCCGGCACTCTTGCACCGTTGTTGCTCGGGGTACTCGGCATGGCGCTGACTATGATCTACGAGTCATGCTTCGCAGTCTTACCGTTCTTGCAGCGCCGACTTTTCCAAACCGCCAGCTCCGTCGCGACGTATGCTTGCGGCGCCATCCAAGGCCTCGTGGTGAGGATGGCCTGTCATGAATCGCGCAGTAGGACATGCTGACAACAGCCGCAGATGTATGGGCAGCTTTATTACGTGCCCCTTTACTTTATGGACGTCAAAGGCTTTACCCCGGTCCAGACCGGCATCGCACTCTTCCCGGTCATGTTCACGCTGGTGCCGGCATCGATCATCACCGGTCGACTCGTCACGGTACTCGACAACTATCAGTGGCCGATCTGGGTCGGCTGGACTCTGGCTACCATTGCCTCCGGGCTGATGATGCTGTGGGATGTCGACACGCCAACGAAGGTATGAGCGCCGACGCTCGTCCTCCTTGGTCTTGGCCATGGCTGCATCTTGAACGCACAGAACATGGCATCGCAAGCTCTCTGCGACAAGGACGACGAAGCGATCGCCGCAGCGATGTATGCCTTTCTCCGACAGTTTGGCATGGCACTCGGAGTCGGCGTGGGCGGTTCCACCTTTCAGAATGTGGTGCTGCGCAAGTTGGAAGACGATGGCTTGGCACCCGCAGGGACGCACGGAGGTACCCATGCTCTATCCGCCATGTTGAGCGCTGTCGGCGACGCTGGGCTGGGATCCAAGATCGTAGATGCGTACGTCTACGGCCTGCGTGGCGTCTATGGATTGTATGTCGGCGTCTCCGGACTGGCGCTCTTGATGAGTCTCTTCATCAGGAGCGCGTCAATGGATAGACGCCTACGAACTGAACACGCGTTGCACACTCAGGTGACGGGCCGCGGAAGTATTCACGGTTCCAGGAGTTGAGCGTGGTTCGAGGGGGACGTCAAACCCCACGCTTACTTCACTAGCGACCGACGCTGCAAGTAGCATGAAAGTCGCGGGGTGTAGTGTATGCCAGAATACGAATCGATTCCAAGACAGTTGCAACCCTTTTTCTTCCTCGAAATTCGTTCGCAAGATGCGTGCAAATCATCCATTAGAAGCGCTTGGTTGGCGCCATCCTAGGTCCTTGATACTGCCATGCGGAACTCATAGAGATCAGCCTCTGATGCACTTTCCCGTGACTGTCACGTCAAACATTTGCTGAGTAGTATCCGCTTGTGATAGAGTTTTAGCAAGGAGCATCCCTTGACCGCATGTGCTAGATCTCCCGCAAGTTTCGCGCTCTTGGTTAGACAAGGGATGTGATTGGCTGACGAGATAATAGGGCAGCACATCAGATGCACTAGACCAATGATCTAGCAGGATTTCAACGTCGATCCGTTTGTCTCCAGATTGGGAGCACCGTGATCTCCATCACCCGGCGTAAGATGAAATCGCGACTAGCACTGTGATCAAAATTTTGATCAGGACACTGTGGATGGACTAAGGTATGCAGGTGATGTAATGGCCATCGCTTGCCATCACACACGGTGCCAGGTGGAAGACCCCTTGCGTCAGTGAACTTCGTGAATGGAATGCGTAGTTGAAGCTGGACAACTCTTCGACAACAATAGAAGAACTGCTTCATCGAATTCACCTCCGCTGATTGACTCACATCGTCGCTTCGACTCACCTTTACATACCGTTGGATTCACTGCAAGACGCTGACATATCGCAGACGACAGAGAAGGTCTCACGATTGAACACACTTGCTGACGCGATGCGGTCAGATGCCCGTATCTGCATCCCGGGAGAGAACTTCAACCCCCAGCACGGAATCGAACCTCCTTGGAACGGCGCACATCTCCAGCGTGATGTGCCCAACTCGTAGAGGCCCGATAGTCCATGCAAGCAGCTTTTGGCGGATGGCAGAGCCAGCTCGAACCACAACCTGAATATGGCATGGCTTTAGTCCTTCTCCAGCAAAAGAAATATGTGACCGGAGCTAGGAATCTCCCCACGGGCACCTAACGGGCATTCAAAATCTCTACGTCATTCCGATCGTGAGTTCTCCCGTTATTCTTCCTCTTTTTATCAACAAAGCTCAGCCTACGGGGCGTTCATTCACAGCATGACTCGTCCTTTTCCCCTTATAATACCCCGACCCAAGAAACCGACCACCGGCATCAACATTGATTTCAGAATTTTCATAGCCATATTTGCTGGAGCAAGAGTTACAACTAGCTGCATCATGAACGTACATGTAAGAATTGACCAGATGCACGGCGTGGGAGTGATAAGTCGCTGGGTTTTGACAGGGAGATAGCTAATGAAGAATGCATATTGGCAACCGTTTGGCATGACGACCGCAAATCATTCGTTCTCATGAATGAATGCTCCAGAAAGGCCAAGGTAATGACTTATATTCGCGACGGCAATAATGCCTTGCTTAGCCTAAGTAGACGATCCTACTTCACTTTCTCGATGCCTTCATTGAAATCGTCAGACGTCCTCGAACAGCGCACAGCGCTCATCAACGATCACGGAATAGCCTACTCTCCATCATAGTCTGTGACGATAGTGCCATGGATGAAATAAGAGTGGCCGATCTAAATGCACCGGTAACCACGCGTTGTCGCCCTAGTTAACCACGATGCCCCAGTCAAACCAGCTAACTTGCTCTTGGCTGAGCAGAAGCCCCTTGTGGGCTCGTTGACCACAGAACAGAATGCCATTGTCATTACCGACCACCAAGTCTGAGATGTGTCAGTCGCGTCCGACAGAACGGTAATTGGTACCTCTTACTAAGATCTATCCCGTGATCGACATGACGCCCGTCGCCGTCATCGTTTTGCGTGCTGCATTTATAATTGGCCCACGACAACGTCGAGTTATCGGATAAACAGGGGCCGGCAGATAGAAAGAAGTTTCCGCTGGAAGTCATCAGCATTTTATGATAGTGCTTCCAGAATATACCTACTCGTCGTGCGCCATCAGAGAACCGTCGTGATTCACCATACAAAGGTTCAAGCCAAGGACCGACCAGGTCCAGTCGCCTGCCGTGGACCTGCAAAACGCAGCCATCTTTATCTTTCGTTCATGAGAGTACATACCCCAATCAACGCAAGAACGCAGAAAGTCCCGTGGTTGGAGAGAAGTCTCCCTTTTCGCAAGCTGATCTGCATGCTGCTCTCCTGAAACGTGATGTAGGATACTACATAAAACGGCCAAGTGGCTCAAGACCCGGACGACAGAAGAGGCCATGGCGGATAGATGATGATAGTAGCAGCTATAGTGTGCCCGCTTCGAACTTGTGGTGTCGTTATACTTGCGGGAAATGAAACGTGTCTCCTGGCCTCGACTGCAGTGAGAACCTGCTCTATCCCGGTAGTTTCTGGTTCTGTCCGCTTTCGGATTTCTTTTAGCCGATTTTGGCTTCTCATGTTGGATTGGATTGAAATCATGAAGGCGCAGGGCGAAAGCGCGGGTAAGCCTATGTTGCTGCAGAGTCAATACGGCCTTGAGTGCGATGTAAATCAGCCACGGCCGATTTGATCTACTACTGGGTGGTATCGAGCCACATACAGGGGAATGCCCGAGTACAAAAGATTGCTACATCCGCAGAAACCGTCCTCTTTGCTTTCGCCAGAAAGTATACTCCCTACAGCATATGTGCAATGACGCCGGTCGAAATTGGAATTATCGGAGGCCTGGCAGGCACGTTGATTCTCATGGTTGTGCTGCTATGCAGTGTCTGTAACATCAGAAGAGGTCAAAAACGTAACCACACTACAGGCTTTGCTGTGAGTCAAGAGGCAGCTCGCCCGATGCCGTGTTTTTCTGACATGTCTCAGATATCATGATTCCCAGGGCTTCAGACGTTTGGACTTCTACTATACCCGCCGAGATGCAAGGCACCGGCGGCATTCGAGCCTGTTTCTCGGGTATAGCGTTCGGACTGCACTATGCAACGTAACACCACATATATGATTTGTAGCTTTTATTGGGCAAGTGAAGATGGTGAAAGGTTATTCTGAGCACACGTCGTAATGTTTAGCTTAATTCATCTCAAATAATTTTCAGTTGTCCCATAATCGTCCAATACGACCCGTGCCAGACTATACATTGTCCATGCTCAAGGCGAGCGGAGAGACGCTGCCGTTGGGTGTCACTTATGGGTGTCTTCAAGTATGTCCCAGAATCTGCTGCTCCACGCACTTTCGTCTGTCACGCCAACTCCACGTGCTGCTTGCAAACAGGCCGCCTTGGCTACAGTAGAAATCGAAATCGGTTTCCTTGGTCATGAACAGAAACTCTTCTGCGCACAGATGTTTGTGGATCCGTTTGCTGCCAGGATACATGACAAGGCCCCGACAATACCTTCTTGAGGGCCTTCATAGCCGAAGACAGGACTTGCTTTTACATACACTGTGTTCGTGGATTAGACCCATGTTGCATTAGCTAACGTCCACAAACGGCGATGGCAAATGCAGTCTCAAGTACGCAACATGGGTCTAAACCGAGAACACAGTAAAGAAGCGATTCTGACTTTACGGTGTAGGCCATTGATGAATGTACTTGATGAGCCCGGTATGTATCCCGTCAGCAAAAAGAACCACATATGTTTGTGCGCAGAATAATTCCTATCCGCAAAGACGGAAACTGAATTCGACTTCTACTGTAGATCGGTGAGCCTTGTACAATGGAACATCGGTCGGCTTGCCCTACACAAGGAGAAGACTCCGAAGAACGGGGCAGAAATAAGCAACGGCCTCCACAACAATCAAGCTATGACACGTCTCCAAATTGTGCCGCAGAAGTCCGTTCACAAAGTATCTCGGTCACTTTTGCACGGAGAAATCAAGTGACAGCATACTGAGAACTTCAAGGCGTGATCGGTACTGTACTGTACTAGTCTCTGTGTTGTGCCACTACATACTGTACGTAGCCGACGTGAGACCACTCAGCGTAGTAATCTACAACTATACCAAACCTCCAAAATACTTCCAATCACCCGCAACATAGGTCAATCTACTCTCTCAGATCTGACATCTCTAATTACGGTCGAATATGGAGATCACACTGCCCTGTACTAGCCCTGTCTCGTCGCAGACAGGTCATTCTGTCTTTGCACTGAAGCACTCCAGCAACTTCCTTACACACATTCCGAGCCAAGATTGAGGACTAAAGCGTACAGTACATATCTTGCTCTAAGCGATTGGCCGAGAGGCCAGAGATCTGGCTTAGCTCTTCCTATGTCATGTCGTAGATCACCGTTCGTAGAGCCTCTTGCGTCCTATGCTGATGCTGGCTGAGATTCACCCGCTGATCAATATGGGCGTTCTGCTCAGCGAGAAGCTCATCAGAATCATGTTGATCAATTGAAGATTGCCTTCGGCCTTGGCGACTTGGGCTTGGTATTCTGGCGTTCTCAGTGCTTGCCGCTTGGTCCGTGCCTCTAGCATTGCTTCTTTTGTGCTGCGGTGTTGTTCGAACTTGTACTGGCTTGGCGAGACGTCAGGCATGTTGAGGGCTTACCATTTGGTCCTTCGTAATAGGAATGCCTCATCGGATGCAAGTCCTTTTGAATGCGCGAGCAAAATCGAGAGATGGCGGTCTATGCCGGTATTAGCAGCCGGAGTTGTTTGCGGCTGCTCTTCGTTGTTGCGACACAAAGCCACCACCACGGTACCTCGTCATAAATTCCATCGCTGGATGATCAAAAACATCATTGAATCTAATCTGGAACGAATATGACTGCTTGGTGGTCCAGTACAGTACAGCTATGTGCAAAAAACATGTCCTGTTGGAACAAGGTCTTTTGGATCTCTGGGCGCACGGACTCGTCTTGACAGTATGGTCATACTGGGCCTCGCCTGTAGTACTGGCAGGGGATCCGAGTTGATTACTCCAGAAATGGCTTACGCCAGGAACGGATGAACACCGTGGCGTCCCCTGAGGAATCAAATAGGCTTCGCAAAGCAACCTCCAACTCTGGAGCCCCATCTTTATCTCGACATGGTTCCAGAATAGCGATAACGGGATGATTTGAGCTTTCGGCAGCAGCGCTATATAGTGCGTCCAATTTGTGACCGATTCGTCGTCGTGGTCCCCTTGTTCGTGAACCCTTGCTCGTGAACCCTTGCTCGTGAACCCTTGCTCGTGGACGATTTTGGCTTGGAGGCGAGATGCGTGGCGATCCCTGCAGGTTATGGGTATTGCTCCACCTCGTTGTTGGCAAGAAACGTCTCCGATGCTCCAGGGAGGTGGAGATACCGCTGCGAATCGTCGGTCTAGACTCCGTGGCATCCTAGCTAGGCTGAACATGAGATCTAGACGCGGCGGTACGTACCTGCGGGACAAGAAATTACCAACTGGACGCTGGCGCGGATTAGCGACGCGGGAAACGCCAGCTTCAGTTCTGGATCAGAGCGCATCCAACGCCTTGCGCCTCAATTAGCTTCCATTCCGAGGACCGCTTGACTTCCGACCGCAACAGCAAAAACAATGATTAGTTGAGCTGCAACAACTACTTAGTACGTCCCCGATCAGCGACTGCGGTTGATTTGCAGAATGAGCTCCCCATCATAGCCGCGCTGCTTTTCGTTTCTGGTCTGTCCGTCCTCCTTCACTGCCCTCATACCGCGTTCGGCGTCGACGATGTATCAACAACCATCGAATGGGCCTCCGTCAAGAGGACTCCGTTTAGCACAGCAGCGTCGGTTTTTCTTCCTGAACCGTAACCCGCGTGCGGTTCAAAATGGTGGCAATGGCGGCCACGATAGCCATCAGCAGGCTGCCGTCGGGGAGGTGAGGATGCCAAGACAGCCTCCGACGACGGCCGCGGTCCAGGGTAGAGACGGCCTCCAAGGCGGCTCAGTCAGACCTCATTTGCATCAGGATTCTTCAACGTAAGAGAATGGGATCGTTCCCAAATGCTCCATGTAACCTATCATGCTAACTATTCATTCATAGAACAAGACCCCAAGAGAACCCCCAGAACACCTCACCCATGCAAGAACAGAACGTTGAGCTGGAGTATGTCCGTTACCAAGAGCTCTCTCGTGTGAGAACTGCCCGGCATCACCTAACGCCTGCATAGTGCCTACCTTTCCGAAAACTTCAGTACCCTGCAGCAGTTTCTCTCCGACACCACGGATCGGTATGTCCAATCGCTAGGACATGGTCACTGGCAATGTATGCTGATATATCGCGCGATTCCAGACTTGATCGTTTGTCTGCCAGAGATGAGGCTTTCTACAAATCATTCGAGTCAACCTTAGGAGTCCTCACAGAGCGGTGAGTTCATTTGAGACCGGATACTATTGGCGGTGCGTGCTGATGTCTGGCATGCGTAAAGCGTTGAGAGGTTGGGCGTCAAAGTGGAGAGCTTCTACAAATTAATCGAGTCGTTTCAGGCGTTTCCTACGCCAGAACACTTGGACGCGGACGGTGTGGATCTAGGAGACATGACCAATCTTGTCAACTTTTAGTTACTTGTACACAAGACCCACACTCTGTTGAGTTATTGAGAGCGAGGATCTTTGTCGTGCGATCGCACGACCAAATGGGGACGCGAGTGGAAAGTGCTAGAGGGATATAGGGGCAAGATTTAGTCTGTTGAGTGTATAGCGTCGTCCGGGCACAAGGCGAAGAGAATGTACCCAGCGAATGTGCTAGCATTGGGCCTTGTAGGTACCGTAGACACAAGATGTTGCTAATTTTCGATGGCCTTGGTTTGAGGTCTCTAATAGTTCCATCTCGCAACTGAACACGGAGTGGACCTGCATTGTATTGTCTTGCTATGGCTCGGCGGTCCCGACTTATCACGTGTGTTGTAGAGCGATCGACCTGTATAAGTAGGACCCGACCAGCTGCACCCAGAGTCCTCTCGAGGTCTCGGCATCATACCTTCTCTCGCTTTCTCCTTAGACATCATACCAGAGTCACACGACCATGCTGGACAGACTACCCCCCGAGCTTGTTGACATCATCTTTGACGATTGTGACCGTCCAACTCGGATACGCGTCTTGCAGTGCTCCCAGAAGTTTCGGCAAGCCTTCGAACCACGGATTTATCGGCACAATGTTCTCTCAGAACGCTGTTCTGCTGCTCGATGGGCAGTTCTCCACTGCTGTGATGACGCCGTGGCATTTCGCGTAGTCGAGGCATCGGTGTATGCCGGGATGGATGTTTGGGCCCCGCAGTTCGACATCGCGGTGACCGACATGTTCTCATGGCGGTTTGCATCAAATTTTCGACGGATTCTGCATCAGTCTCCTGCTATTCTGTCTCCATTTGCCGCCGCCGTTCTCAAGCGGCGAGAGAAACTCGTCGCGTCTCTTCTGAGCATGACGAGTGCAACGGAATGGCACTTGGACAAGTTGCTTGCTCCAGATATCACGACATATCTGGGAAAGTTGACAAGAGATCAGCCGTCATCAAGTAGCCAACTTATGCCTCTTCATATTGCCTCCGCCACCGGTCTGGACGCTGTCGTCAAGCAGATCCTCAAGGAAACTCCAGCGGAGGTGGTCTCGAAAGACGTGCGTGGCCGCACCCCGCTGTTCTACGCGGTACAGTGCCCGCTTACACGTAGTTCAACCATCCAACTACTCCTTCAACAACAGACCGATGTCGATGGGAAGACAGTCCCCGAAAACCAGCCGGAGCTCCTCTTGGAACACTGTTGCCGAAAGGGCCTGTTTCGCCTTGCCACATGTTTCCTTGAACATAAAGTAAGACATGACCTGCAACATCTCCTTCGTTTGGCTCTTCTGGCTCTCACGGCGTCTCTTCCGGGGAGGTCCAGCTCTGACAGAGCCGTCTTGATTCGGAGGCTGATTCGACATGGGGCCAATCCGAACGGCATGGTGCGGGCAACAGACGTTGATGTTGATAAACGGCCGCTCCTTCTTGAGATGGCATTAACATCGCATTCGGCGACAAAACGTCTGCTTGCCATTCGAGGCGCCGATGTGAACATCCAGGATAAGTACGGTCACACGGCCTTAAGTTGGTTGTTATTGGAAAACCACTCGGCGCGCAAGACGGTAGCATTGCTCCTGAAGTGCGGGGCAAAGTTACAGCCACGCTCCCTTGAAGGTATCATACGGGATACAACGTTCCGGACGCACCAGGAGCTCGTGACGTTGCTTTCACGTCGCGAAAACACATTCGAACTGTTTCGCCTCCTTTACAAGCACTGCAACTCGCATGCGGCGAAGGGCCAGACGGAGGTCAACTTCTTGGCTTCAATGCCTCGGGAGTCCGCAATATTGGCACGAATGTCTGACCGTGACATCAACGACATTCGAAAGGGGAACGTTTTTCCTATAAGCCCATATTTCGATTTGATTTTGGCGCCCAAGAGCCATCATGGCTCTCAAGGCCAAAGACAGCAAGATGTAGTTTGGTAGTGAGGTCGTTACCCAAGGGTTTTGCGGTGCAATCAGAATCGAGTTCGTGAGCGATAGCACTTTGACGGGGGTGAAAAGAAGGAGAAAATGGCGTCAGGTCTTTCCCGTCATATTTAGATATGACAACATGGACTGATAAACTATATTATAGATTTGATACAGTGGGTGATCGCACTCTACATAATCTACAAGATGTGGAACAAAATCGGCATTGCTTTACGACGGGGCATCAGCCTTGCTTCTGTCGCACGTGAACTCACGTCAAGTCAGTCATCAGGTTCCATCAGCTGGCGTTTGGCAGGACGGAATGTTCAGCGTCATACTAAACGAACTCGCTTTCTTGACGGCTTAGTAGCGTCGTCCGCTGGCCGCCGGCTTTTGTGTGCCATCAGCTCGGTCGTCGAAAGCCTCCTGTTCGACCTTGCAACTGCCGGCGCCAACTTGTCTGCCGACCCATCAGCTCTCCGCTGACCATGGCTGTCCTTCTTCCGTACCTGTCGTCGGGCTGGTCCTACTGCGTTCGTCTGTGCGGTGGCTACCGTATCCGGACCCGCTATCGCATTCAAGCTTTGTCGACTATGCCTCTTCGACCGCCGAACGACCGGTATCGTTGCCCTTTCGCGTCCACCCTCGCCAACCGCAGAACTTCCTAAAGTTGCCCGCTCGCTGTATGGCACATCACTTTCAGGCTCCCGTGGCCGCTCCTGTGACGCGACCCAACACAAATCCAGGGTCACGATGCTTGCGGTCGTTGTCATGTGCTTCTCAATCTCTGGAATGCGCCGCGAGCTCTCCGCCATGGCGCCCTCCCGTGTGCCATTCACACAGTCCCAGTAGGACAGCAGATGTTCACCAGCACATTTTTGTATACTCGCTTTCGGTTCCCATGTCAGAGCGCCGTTTCTCCAGCGCACGCGCATGTGAGATATCATCTGGGTCTGGGGGTCTCGACGATGACCAACAATCTTGTCGAAGATGAGGAGGTCGTGTGCGTCAATAGACGCATCTTCGCTGTCTGCGCCCACTACATGTTTGCTTCTGGCTGCTTCTGTCGGCGGAGAGCTGATATCATCCGCTTGATCGCCAGGGGCTTCTATGACTACGGCTGTGTCACAATTAGTAGGGGCGAAAATCGCTGGGGAGGAAGACGACCTGGCACATTACCCCTCGTAAGCGTGCTCGTTCTACGCAAACCGTGGTTCTCCGTCAGCCTTCCAGAGGTTGACGTCGCGCCAGAATGTGGCAATGGAGCACCAACTGTCGCATCGTCCACTGTGCTGTCCACGTCCGCTGCTGCGTTGTCGCGTGCAGACTGGGCACCCCGATCAGAGCGCGCGACAATTCGCTGGACGCATGGCGTCACGGTAATTGGGTCCTCGTGACCGTCGTTTGGGTTACTTTTGACTTGATCTTCGTCGGACCCTCGGAAGAATGCTCTGATAGATGCGATTATACCAGGCCACGGCCTGCAATTTGAGTCGGGGCTGTGCCGAGTCGATATAAGGCGAGCTAGGTGGGCGCAAAGTCGTTCTGACAGCGCCCGAACGTTCAACTTTGGCGCCTGCATCATCATCTCGGGCCTCGGTCTTGCACGCTGGCGGTGTCTTGCCGGGCCGCTGAGGTGTGATCGGCTGCATCTTGGACTCGGAGAGAAGGTTTGTTGCTCGACGGTGCTACAATTCACTCGCAATAGGTTGCCTGCTGGTAGACGTCGACTTCGTTTCTCGCCACCAGTCATTGGTTCAAGCGGACCGGAACTCGCAGTTGCGAACCTGGAATGCCAACAACACATTGTAGAGCTTCATGGTGTCTCAGGGACAGTGACGTGAGGTGAAGGAGGCGGAGCACGTGATCGTCAAGTTCAAGAGCGCTTTCGGCTTTAGGGGTCACACAGATCCGATGGCCCTGCAAAGTCGTTGTGGCCAGCCAGTCGAGGCCCCTTCCCCGTCCACGGACCACATGTGCGCAAGTCCCGACCTGGCTCCGACTGCACGGACCAATCAGCCACCCATCAGATCGGCCTAGGCCTTTGAATCCGTTTGTTGCTCCCGAAGCCAGCCTGGATGCGAGACTAGACCTTACGAATCTCCACTTGTCCAACGTCGATCCGACCCAAAACGCAGAATGGCAGGGGCAACAGTACAATCGCACCTAGGATCGATTCCTGGCTTTTCGCCCCTAACGTCCTATTCTGTCGCAGAGCGGGTCGCAAAGCGAGCAAGTAAGTGGAAGATATACACGGTAGAAAGTGGCTTGTTTTTTCTTAGTGGGAGACAAGGAGTCGTATCTAGATACCGTACGAGACGGGCAGGTCTTATGGTAGGCGGTATCGTACGACAGGAATGGGCAGCGCCACGTGTGGCGAAGTGACACATTCCCACTTTTGTTCGTGAATTTCTGGTTGCTGACAAACGATGAGGGAACACAGGCCACGTAGCTCACAGTCGACGCTCTAGGCAGCATCGGTGAGCTTGTAAAGTAGGAACTCCCATTTCGTCATGGTTTGGATTTGTAGAGAATTCCATGAGCGGACCGTTTCCCCACACAAGGGACTTCAGCGTCGACTAAACCGGAATGAGGGCGGCAGGCACGAGACAACGCGTGCTACAGTATGCCTTGCAGGAACGGCCGATTTGTCCGGTGCGTCGCACTGATGCAGACCCTCCGGACGAGCTTAACACGCCGGCGGATAAAGTGGAGGCTCTTGGAGTGGGCTACAGTGTACAGTAGGCCGTGGTCGAGATCGGCGCACTTTAACCAAAATATTTTCCCTTGCAGCTTCACCGTCGCCCGTTGCTGTTGCCGTGTCTCCTTGAATGGAAAAGACACGCGTGCGATGTTCCGTGTGACTTGGTAACTGACCAGTCATTCGAGCCAAAATTTGCATGACCGCTTCTCTCCTATGCTGCTTAACATTCATGAGGAGGGCCAAAAAATGCGGTGATCTTTCTTGACGCTGAGCGACCCTTTCGAGTCGTGTGCTTCGACTACATCAGCGATGCCCATGTGTACATCGCATTTCTCGACTGCAATCAGACAGCCTCTGCTGTTGAACCTGATGCGACGCTTGAGGGCGAAGAGACAAGAGGCGGAGAGACAAGAGGCGGAAGAGAGCGGAGGACAGGAGGCGGGAGAGGAATTGAGCGTTTCTATTAGGTTCTACACCCTCAATCTAGTGGACTGGAGAAAAAAGAGAGAAGAAAAAAAAAAGGCGGCTGATGTGAGTCAGCCACTGTGCTTCGAGTAGTGCCGTCACCCAGTCTGGGCCGACGCCACGGACAGGCGGCCAGTATTAGTGTCCCCGCGACCTTCTCCCGGTACTAGACGACCCCGGCGCCAACAAACCTTTGGTCGCCCGTTCAGCCAGCGCTATCCACTTACAAACCTGCAGCGGCGACGGCAGGCAGCGCACCCTCGCTTTTTGTGATCTATCTTGGCCGGACGCTTCTGCCGGGGCTTGTATGCCCTCAACCAATACTGGGATTGCAGAAAGATTCCATAGTTGAGTGACTTCCACGGCCTTGTAGGGTCACACAACACCAAGTCAAATCTCCGCAGCAGCTGACTGAAGTGTCAGTGCGTCGTCTTCGCAAGAGCAGAACCACACGCCGGACACGCCGCAGCAACGTACCTCAACAAATATCTTCTGCAACTCCATCATCGCCACATTCCGTCCTAAACACTTCCATTTGCCGTGGCCAAACACAAGCTCGAGCGTTGCCTCCATCGATCGCAGGGTCTCCGCATCCGCCGTGAGCCATCGATCCGGTCGGAAGTCGTCGGCATCCTGTCCCCAAACGTCGCCTCGGCGGAAAATACCCCACGCTCCGTAACCGATGCGCGTTCCCTCCGGTAAGTACACGCCTTTAAAGGTGTCGCCGCCTTTGGGGACTTCCTTCGACATCTGTCCGACAACCGGAGGGAAGATACGCAAGCCTTCTTTGATGACAGCCTGCAGGTAAGTCATCTGTCGCGCCTCCGCTTCTTTTACGACAGGCCAAGACGGCCGGAAGCGCTCGATCTCTGCACGAAGTGTCGCGAGCACTCGTGGGTTGGTGATTAGGTGAAGCAGCGTAGCTCGGATGGCCGTGGCCGTCGTGTCCGATCCAGCGAGTCTGTCGGAAGGGTTAGTAGTGGCCTCAGAGTATAGGACCGAAGAGATCTCGGCAAGTCGTACATTTGCATGAGGATTTCCGAAGACGCCTCTTTTTGCGTCAGGCCGTGTGCTACGAAAGAGCCAAGCATGTCTTGCCTCGTCTTCTTGCTTGGCCCGAAGCGCTCGCCGGCGATTTCCTTCGCCATCCTGTCGATGTGTCAGCTATGCCGGACTTGCGGGAACGCAACAAAGACCGCACAAGTCGACGATTCAGCGGCCAAGCGCAGACCAGGTCCGACATGGGACGCGAACAAGACGTACCGAATCAGCCTTCCGAACCCGGTGGCATCATTTTCCGAAGGCATCAGCCGCCGAAGCAGAGGCCACGATAACACATGGAGTAGAGAGGGCAGAACGGCCGCGACGACGATGTTCGGCATGCTTTGTTCCGTCGTGTGAATGTAGTCATAAACGTCCGAATCGGAAGCCAGATCGCCGAACGGCTTGCCGAATGCGAGATCTGAAATGACGTCGAGCGTGAAGTACTGCGCCTTCAGGCCGAAGTCGAACCTTTTATCTTGAGAAGCATACGTATCGATCATTGACATGAGTCGAAGGACGCTTTCGTCGATCTTGGCTTCAAGTTCGACTACTTCTTTGCCAGAATACTTTGTCGCGATCGTCAGCAGTCCATACGAATCGACCTGTGGCACACGAGAGAAGATGACCTACCCCTCCGGCCATCTGAGACCGGAGTCTGGTGTGCACTGCATCGTCTCTGGTGGACAGCACGTTGTCGTTTCTCGGATCCAGTCGCATCGCGTTGTACCAGTCTGAACGCGTGTACTTGGTGCGCACGCCGAGCATACGCTTCATGAGGTCCGGGTCGCTCGTCACAAGGTCGTTTGGACCGACGCGAACAAGAGATCCTGTGAGAGGAGTTAGCGAGCGTCGTGAACGACATTGGAAACAGTAGTAAGCACCATATTTCTGGCCGGCCTCGTAGAACTTGAGGTGCATGCTACCGCTATACACGGCACGTAGAAGCCACCAAGGGGAGAATCCAGCAGAGGGAGGGCCGGGGATGTGCCGTAGTCGGAGATACTGGTGAAGGAGGAGCGTGGCAGCATACAAGAGCGGACCCCACATAAAGATGGTCGTGAAGGTGGTACCATTCCACATGGCGGAGTTCAGCTGCTTGCGCTGGCTGCGTGAGCCCTTGGTGGGTAGCGGATAGTCGACGGGAAGGCTTTGGCTGACGGATGGCAAGAGCAAGGACGGTAGCTCAGTGGTTGTTACTCCGTCTCTGATACCGGGAAGTCTACGGATAGGGCGGTCTGGGGAGGAGACCTTAAATGATCTTTGACAAAGGCTGTATGCTGTAGACTTCGTGGAGCCCATGAAACGTCTTGTGGACTGGATGTAGGTCTTGGTGTCGTTGCACATGCGATCACGGGCAGTTCTGGGTGTCGTTGCCCAAATCGACCCCCTTCGTGGTGTAACTGATGTGGGTTCGACGAAGTACAACGCAACACTGCAAAATGTGGCTCTTTGCGCCACGGGGATGGTTTGGACTCTTTCGAATCCGTATACGGCCTAAACATCGAGCAGCGAAGTCAATCGCCTAGGACGCTGAACTCGGCAGCCATGTACCGGCCCCATGTCACCACTTCTGGATCTTGCGCAAAGCGGTACAAGTATGAAAAGACATCGCGCCAATGCCTGTCTGCCATCAGGCCGACGTAGGAACTCTCGTGTTCGTCTCGCCGTAACAATGGGCTGTAATCCATCGAGACCTCTCAATAGCTTACAAACAGACGTAGACCAGACCCTGCCCACGCACTATCCACTGACCGTAACTCGTCCGCCTCGATACTCATATAATGAGCATAACGAAGCGTGTCGCCTGCTCCGGCCTTGGACTGTGCGAGGCGCAAAGTCCCGCAGCTTCCTGTTCGTTGTTCATGTCATCAATAACAGCTTGCTAGATAGGTCGCAAACGCTTGCCCAGATCAGGCTGCTGAGCCACCTGCAACAGCTCGCATACATCCATAAGCTTCAGGTTTTGGTCAAGTGTCTGGATTACTTGTCTGATACCGATGATGACCCATACGCGGCGGATGAGAAACAACTCTATCAGGGCATGCTAGCAGCGCGATCCAAGGCAGAAATGATCCGTCTGTGGGACGACAGACCGCCGACGGCGAGTTCTCCGAGCCCCGAAGAGATCACAACTGCCGAGCATCGGATCAGCGCCGTCATCGGCCAGGTTCGACGTAGTCGGGATGTAGGCGACGTAGATGTCAAACACCAAATAGAACCAGAGATCGTTGCGGCACTCTCTCGTTTTGCCAAGAGCTGGAGCCTGGACGACTTCATGAATACGCACGAAAAGATCATGGGCGAGCCGCCGACGTTGAATGCGGCTGGCATATCGAAGCTGCAGGCCCAGTTCATACTGCAAGCCCAAGTCGCCCGTGCGAGCCTGACAAGTGACAACGGAGCGACGCCGACCATCTCCGTCAGCTTCTTGCCGGACGACGTCCCTAACGTAACGCTCATCAACATCAAAAAGCAGTGGAAGGCACTATACGTCCCGCTGGCGAAACGCGTCAAAGAGTCGGAAAAGTCCCTGCGTCAAGATCTCTACACGATGCAGCTCGTCTCTCTCGGGTCTGCGCATAGCAAGGGCGGACAGCAGTGGAAAGAACTGGATGAGCTGGGGCAGGCCGGCATGGACATCATCGACCATCTCCACCTGGACGCGGGCCAGATACTGCTGCGGGGCCCGGGCCCGCTCCTCGGCCAGAAAATGCTGCTGGGCTCTGTGGGCCCCGTCGCCGACCGAGCGAAGGCAAGACGAGAGTCGGAGGCGGGTCTGTACGGCACGGGAGGTTCTCAAGCGACATACGAGGACATGGACGCGTGCGTTTGCCAGACGCAAGGCATGGTTCCGGGAGTCGAGTACGTGCAACTGAGTCAAGATGCGTAGCAGAGGGTGATTTTCGGCGCCTATCAATGTCATATAATCTCTGTGGGTCTAGTTAATAATGCTTCTTCGGATGGAAGTGACACTGCGACATGCGCTGTATTTTCATGACAAGGTCTGGTGAAGAGTGGGGCACGCGGGGTTCGCAGAGTCGAAAGCTACTACGAGGTTTTTCCTGGCGGCCTCCTCAAGGAATCTGCATCACGGCAGCCTTTACACCGACTATCCTTCGACCACTGCAAAGCAGCAGATCTGACTTGCATCAAGCTGGCTGACGCTTTGTGGCGCTGGTCTATAACCTCAACCTTATGGAGACGGCGAAAGGCTGCTCCAATGTTCCACTGTTGTTGCCTCCGTGAATCCAGATATGCTTTTGAACCTCCATATGTGTGGGTCGTCATCATCCCTGGTGGTATCCCGGAGGGCCCATGTCGTCTTTTGCTGCCGATTGACGCCACAGAGGGCTCTGGACCAGTCCATTATCTGCCTCCATCTCGACAAAGTGGAGAAAGATCGCCTTTGAGCGTGACATTTGGGATGCTGACGTGCAAATCGGAATACGGCAGCCATAGCTCCACAAGCGAAGACGGTCAGATCGGCCGGAGCGTCTATCTCGACGCGTGCGAGGCATATCGCATACCCTGTTGCTTCTTCAACATTTGTTGCTCGAGCTACTTGCTACCCAACTGGCTAGGCTACGAGTGCTCCAACAACATGTGCCAGCGTAGCAAATCAAGTGTGTTAGTAGAGAAAAGCCCGCATGCCATTTG
>NW_026851358.1:0-66374 GCF_030913485.1 Colletotrichum godetiae
TAAAAATTATCCCGAATCTTCTAAATTAATCCTTTATAAACTTTTATATTTTTTAATCTTTTAATAATTAGTAGATATCGTGACCGTATTATTATTTAATTATAATAAAGTAGGATTATCGTCGGCCGTAGCCTTTATTTATAATATAAAGTTCCGGGGTAATCCTATAGTAATAAGATACTTTTTATAAAAGGCCTATAAAGCTATTAGTATATAGTAGAAGCTTTTTATATCGTACTATATCGGATCCTTATTATACCCTTTTTAATTGGTTTAGTACTATAATTTATTATTCCTTACCCGTAACTTAACTACTTATAATATCTTATATTCTAATTTATTAATATTGTAATATACTGGTAACAGGGGTTTTTAATACTACTTAAGTAAAGGGTTATTAACGGCTTTTTAGAGTTTATTTAGGTAAAAAACGGGGTATATTCTATTATCTATAAATAGTTCTATAATCTATATACCCCTTAGGTTAGTACCGGTAATCGGCTATAGGCTAGCCTAAGGCTATTATAACTTATTTATATCCGTCGTTTTTTAATAGGATATATTTATAAATACCCTATTACTAATTTTAAAATTATTTAGCCATTAGTAATAATTAGTATACTTTTAATATCGTACTTAAATAATCTCTATATTCCTTTTAGTAATCTTTTAAGCTTTATAAATACTCTAGGCTATATATTAAATATCGTTATAGTTTAGCTTCTTTTTAACTATATTAAAATATTAGGTTCTAACCGTTTAGTTAAAAAATAAGTAAGGCTAATACTCGAACTTAACCTTATAAAACGATAACCTTATAGTTTTACTAAACTAGGCCGTATAAGTAAAATCAATTATAGGGAGCATATTATTTTAATTATCTTAATAATAATTAATTAAAGGCCGTAGGTATTAAAGGATATACTAGTTTAGGATCTTAATTTATTTATCTATTTACGGATAATTTACTATCGATAATTATAGTTTAATACCATAAAGCTTATATAATTCCCCTTAGAAATCTAAAATAAACTAGGGGTTACGGTCTAAAATAATAATCTTTAATAATCCGAAAATTAATAATACTTTTTTATAAAATATTTTACTTATATCCTATACCGTAATAATTTTATAGTAAAGTACCAAGATAGCTCTTTTACCTAGCCTATCTATTATTACTTATATTCAGTTGTAGCCCTTTTAATTGGGGGGTATTATTATAAAATTTATTAAAATATATTGCTATAAGTAGTTAGGGACCGGTAAGGGCCTTAGCTTCCCCGGGGCCTTATCGTAGGGTTTTTAAAAGTAACGATATATATAATAATTTCTAATATACTAGTACATATCCGCTATTAATCCCGGCTAGTAATATTATTATTTAATTATTTTAATTATTTTATTACGCCTTAAATAAATAAGGAGTTTTTACTTATAGACCTTATAGATAATTATAATATAAAGGTTTTTTTTTAAAAAACGATAAACTTGCCGTTTATTATTAAAAATCCGTCGTTTTAAATCTTTTAGTACTTATAGCCTTTATTTACTAAAGTATATATCGGGGCTAGTAACGCCGTTATAGGGTCTTAATTTAGCTTCAACACCTTTTTAATTAATAGGTACCTTTAAAACTTATTTTCTAGTATTAGCGCCCTAATAGCGAGCTTAGGTTATTAAGTCGCTACCTTTAATAATATTTATAACTCGGTAATTATATTTAATAATAGTAATTCTAGTAATAATAAGACTTAAATATAGTTAGCCTCTTTTAAGGCTTATTACGTCTTAATATCTTTTATCTTTTTTAATAATATATTAGTTAGTATATTCTCCCATCTTAACTAATAATAAATCTAAAAATTAAAATCTGTTAGGGTACCGGCCTAATAGGCTTAATAGAGGTTTAAAAAGCGCTTTATTATAAAAAAAATAGTTAATAATTTATAATAATATTAAATTTTTAATAATAACTTATTAGGTCTATATGCTAGTCCTTTAAGTAGATTATTATTATTAATATTTTTTTATTATAAATAATATAATTTAGCTCTATACCGTTTATAATTTTTAAATAAAATATAATAGGGTATTATAAACCGTCGTTTTTTTATTATTAAACTAGGGTACCGGTATATATTAAATTTAAAATATCGGTCTTAAAGTATATAGGTAGCTCTAGTTTAAAATAACGGAATATAAATACTACTATAAAGGCTAACTTTAGTACTTTAAACGTATTATTATAATCTATATCAAACCGGAAAGCTATACCTTTATTAATTAACTTTATTAATAGCCTAGTTAAGCGTTTATAATTTTTTATAAACCTTTTATAAAAGTTATAGAACCTGAGGAAAAATTAGATCCCTTTTAATAATATTAATAGCTTTTAACTACGTATTATAAAGACTTTATCTTTATCCGGCTATATACCTTTTATAATAATTACGAACTTAAAATATTTTGTATTAATAATATTAAATTTGAATTTTTTCAATATTTACTTATAGACCTACTTTTTATAACCGGTCTAGTATTTTTAAAATATATTTATATTATTATAAAGATTATTAAAAAAGATTAAGATATTATCTATATATACGGTATAAAAGTCGTTTAGGTACTTTATTAATATGTTATTTATATATTTTTAATACATTACTAGCTTATTATAAAGGTTAAAGGGTAGTACTTTATATTTATATATTTTATAATAAATATAGAATATTATAAGGTTTTTTAAAGTAAGGTTAAGGCGGATATAGTAAAAAGCTTATTCAATATTTTGTTTTATAAAAACCTTAGTTCGATTTAACCGTAATAGCGTCTTATTAATAAAGGATAGTAAGTACCGGTCCTTTTTTATAAGTTCGTTTAGCTTTTTAAAGTCGATATAGAATTATAGGTTATTATTATATTTTTTAATAAATAGTATTAGCGATATAAAGGGTATATTATTAGGCTTAATAAATCCCTTATAAAGGTGTTTAAAAGGTAGGCTTTAATTACTTTTAGCTTGGGTATTAATTATTTATAAAGGGGGTAATAAATAAGCTTTTCTTGGCCTCCCTTTATAAGCTCTATTTTATAATTATAATTATGGTATAGCGCTAGTATATTATTTATTGCTTTATTAAATACGTCCGTTTAAAGCTTTAGTATTTTTAAAAGCTTTATAGTAATAAGGTCTCGGGTTTTTTAATTATTACCTTTTAAGGGGTCCTTTTTTCTATATTTATTTTTAATTATATAGTCTAGTTTATATAGTAATATAAAGCCTAGTTTTATATTTTCCTATTTTAAATTAATTTTAAATGCCGGGGCGCTAATAAAGGCGAGGTTTATAATATTATTTCCCCCTTTTTATTAAGTACCGGTCTTTATATACTTTTTTTTTACCGGGGGCTTTATATATATATTAGTAAATATACGATCTATCTTTCTAATATTCTTTATATTATTAGAATATTATATATATCGGTCCTTTATTTTTATAGACCGGTAGAATATTTTAACGGGCTTAGGCGCTGCCCGCCTTTTTTATAATTATACGTTATACCGAGCTATATCTATCTCAAATATCTCTTACTATTACTCAGTATCGATTTAATATTAAATATTAATAATTTCGGGGGCATATAGGTCCTTTATATCTTTAATAATAATAGAGGGGGTATCTTATAGCGATAGGTCCTCGGGCTATATAAAGCGTTTATAACAGATATTAAAATTAACGTTATAATATTTAAACTACTTCTTTCTAAAAATTAAATCGTAACGCCCCGTATTTAATTAAAGAAAGGGTATCTTTAAAAGGACCCGCCGGTCGATATATAAATTAATAATCTATATTATATTGATATCTTTTAATCGTTTATTATTAAATCCGGTAATAAAAATAAAATATAATAATTTACTAAATAGGGCTACGTAAAAGTCTTATAATAATAAGGTTACGTAGTTATTTATAAATCCGTACTTATTAACTCCTATATTAAATAAGGCTTTTAAATAAATTCTATATTTATTAAATATTTTTATAAATTCGATCTTTAAAGGCTACTCTTTCATAAGATTTTATAAATTTATTAAATAAATTATTAATTTTCTATTTTTTTTTATATTTATCCTCTCGCTAAAAGATTATTTATATTAAAGGGTTTAATTTTTTAACTTCGAGGTTTATTATTTATTAAAGTTTATAGTATTTATAGCGGTTATTATAGCGGACGGTTTTTTAAAATAGTCCTAGGAAATATAGCTAGATTCTCTATAAATAAAATAAGTACCGCTATCTTTTAACTTTTAATATAGCGCTTTAAAAATAATCTTATAATTAATAATTCTTTTATAAATACTTTATTTAATAATATTATTTCTTTAACTTTTAATAAGGATAATATAAATAAGTATATTATTCTTTAGGGTCCTATCGTAAATAAATAGGGGCTATATAATATTAATAAGCTAAGTGATATACTCGATATATTTTTAAAAGGTAGTATCTTTATTTAAGTATTTAGAGATAGCTTAGTTCTAGAGGTAAATAAAGAGCTTATTATAAAAACGGTATTTTTATTAAGATTTAAAGAGCTTATTAATATAAATAAATTTAATAAATATAAAGCGCTTTTAATAAACGTCTTTAAAAATAATAAAGAGAGTATTTAGTTTTTAACTAGTATCGTTTATAGTAGTAAGGCTAATATAGGTAGATTTAAGCTTATATAAAAACTAATCTATTATAATAAATTCGTTAAAGGCTAGTATAAGATAGATAAATTTAGCTATTATATTACTAATCTTATTAATAATATGCTTTAAACGGTAGCTATTAATATTAAAATTTGCATTTTTAAAGCGCTTTATAATATATTAGAGCTAATAAAGGAACTTTAGGCCCTTATTATTATTATTATTTATAAAGGTAAGGATATTAAGTATTTTATTTAATCTTTAAAAGGGTTAATAAATTAAGATAAGGGTAGCTTTATGGCTACCTTAGATTTTAAATTAAGTAAGGCGTTATTTTAAAGTGCGGTAGGTATTAATACCGTTATTATTAATATTAACGTTGATTTAAGAGCTATTTTTTAATTACTCGATACGCTCGTTTAATATAATGTTAATATTAAGTACTTTATTTAGAGCTTTTTTAATAATTTATAGCTCTTTAGCCGTAGTATATAAAATCTCGATATTCTTTTTAATTATTTTATAGAGGCGCTCGGTATTATTATTTAGCTAGCCGATTATAAAGGCTAGTACTTATTTTAATTAATATTAAATAATATATATCTTTAACTAGTTCTTCACCTATTTATATAAAATAACGCCCTTATTTTAGCTATAAAGGTCTTAAATAAGCTCAAAATTAATATTATAATATTTAATAATATTAAAAAGTCCCTTGTTATAAATTTAAATTAAAGATACGAGCTTATTAATAATATAGTAAAGGTAAATAAAGCGGTCGTTTTATAAAATAAAGGATAGAAATTATTCTAAAAGCTATTTTATAAAATCGACTTTAAGGTTAAATATAAGGAGCTCGGTATCGTTATTAGTACCTATAATATTCTAATATTAATTATAAAAATAGCGACTTTATTAAAAACCGTTAATATAAAAGGATATTTATCCCTTATAGCTCTATCTTTAAGCTATAATATTTAATAGAAGGGGTATATATATTTAAAGGGTATCAATTATTTTATACGGGTATTAAGTTGGTTATTATTCGGCTCGTTTTATACGTCTTTTTAATAAAAGTAGCTAATTAATATAGCGGGCTTAATAGGTTAAAATATTATCGTTCTATCGTTAAAGAATAATAGTTTTATAAATAACGTTAAATAATATTATAATAGGGAACTCGAGGTAGGTCTAAACGCTATTATATTAACTTAATAAACGTAACTTAACGTAGAGAAGGAAGAAATAGAATAATAAGTAGATTCTAGTACGTTAGGCTTTTAGGCTTAGCGGTCTAGAGGTTACGTAACCTTTAAAGGGTCTACTAGATATTTAAAGTTCGGGCCTATTAGGGACTAATATTTAATATTATAATATTACCCCTCCTTTTAATACGAGAGGCCCTATTTATAGTATTTAAAAATTATTTTAAATCTTTTATATTAATCCTTTATAAGCTTTTATTTTTTTTTATCTTTTAATAGTTAATAAGTATTATAACCGTATTATTATTTAGTTATAATAAGACGGGATTGTTACCGGTTATAATTTTTATTTATAATATAAGGTTCTAGGATAGTCTTATAGCGGTAAGATATTTTTTAGAAAAGGCCTATAAGGCTATTAACGTATAGCGGAAGCTTTTTATATCGTATTATATTAGATCTTTATTATATTCTTTTTAATTAGCTTAGTATTATAGCTTAACGTTTCTTATTTATAATTTAATTATTTATAATATTTTATATTCCGGTCTATTAATATTATAATATACTAATAGCGGGGGTTCTTAGTATTATTTAGGTAGGGGGTTATTAATAGCCTTTTAAAGCTTATTTAGGTAAAAGATGGGGTATATTTTATTATTTATGGGTAGTCTTATAATTTATATACCCCCTAGGTTAGCGCTAGTAATCGGCTATAAGCTAGCTTAGGGTTATTATAATTTATTTATATCCGTTGTTTTTTAATAGAATATATTTATAAATACTTTATTATTAATTTTAAAATTATTTAGGTATTGGTAGCGGTTAGCGTATTTTTAATATCATATTTAGGCGACCTTTATATTTCTTTTAGCGATTCTTTAAGTTTTATAAATACCTTAGGCTATATGCTAGGTATCGTTACGGTTTAGTTTTTTTTTAATTATATTAAAATATTAGGTTCTAGCTATTTAGTTAAAAGATAGGTAAGGCTAATACCCGAATTTAATTTTATAAAGCGATAGCCTTATAGTTTTATTAGGCTAAGCTATATAAGTAATAATTTTAGTTTTATAATTTTTAAAGTAGCCATTATTATTAAAAAAGTCTTTTTAGTAAGGTTCGAATTATTTGAAGGTTCGTCCTTATAAGAAGGTAGTTACGTATATAATATGCTCGGCTTTACCTCGGAAGTTTATAGTATAGAAGGTTTAATAGGTCTTAATTTAGATTAAGAATCCTTTAAGTTTTCCTATAATTCCGTTAAAGGTAGTTAGAGTATTAAGTTTAAGTTTTTCTTGACCGTCTATAAGGGTTTTAATAATATTAATAGCGGCTCTAAAGGTTCGAACCTTTTAAGTTAGGTTATTAGATTTATTAGTTTTAAATTTTAAGGTAGCTATTATTTTATTTAATATAGATCGTATATATACAATATTTTCGCTATTTTCTTTCTAGATTATAGCTAGGTAAGCGGTATTATTATTAAAGAGTTTAATAAGTTCTTTATTACGTTTAGTACTCTTATTAACGGTATATTTTATTTAGGAATAAATATTCTTATTAAGTACTACGTCCTTATCCGAATTATAGATAACGTCGGGTATTTTGTTATCTTCGATAATAGCTAGTTTTTAAGCTAGGTTCTCTAATTACTTTCCTTTAAAGGAAGGTAGTAGGGGGCGTATTATTAAAAAAAGATATCGTTTTTTATTATTAATTAGTTTTCGAAAAATAAATTTATTAAATAAGAGCTATTAAAGTATTACGGCTAGCTAGTCGTAATAATATAAGTTCGTAGAAGTTTAGGCCGTAAGGACTAAATAATAATAAATAAGGTTATTAAATAATTTTAAAAGAAGTTATATTTTATAAGCCGTAAGGTAAAGCTTTAATAATTAATAATAATTTTATTAAAAGGTTTTTAATAAAGATAGTTAAAAGTGATTATAAAATCTAATATAAAGTTAATAATTAAAGAAGCTATAGAAAGTCTATCTTTAAGCCCGGCTTAAGTCTATATTATATATAAGTCTTGATCTTAAATATATTTTTTATCCTATATTATTTATAATTATTCGATTATTTATTAAACGATCGTCCGTCCTACTTATTTACGAACGTCCGTCTTATTTATTTATAAACGTCCGTCTTATTTATTTATAAATGTCCGTTTTTTATTTTATTGTGTAATTATAGTTACGTAATTTGTTTATAGTTCTTTTATTCCGAGGGGGGTCTTTCTGAGTCCGTACTTATATATATATGGTGTAGTAGCTGCTGCGGTCCTGTGGGGCAGGACCCTGGCTTCGCTATACGTGTTAGGTCGTAATACCCTAGCGTTATAGATATCTCGTTAGGTAAATAAGGACTTTAGGAACTACTCCTGGATAATAATACGTATATCGCAAGCCTAAATCCTAACTCGTCGGCTTATAGTTCTAATGGTATCCTGAACTGCCTAGGTAAACTTGCGATATAAAGGGTATATAAAGGCTTTAAGGCTAGGGCTATAATTATGCTGATTATATTAAGGGTCTAGATAATAATATAAGAGCTACTTGCCTTCCTCTTAGGCCTCGGTAATAACTTACTATTTATAACCGTATTTACAAGACTTATGCTATTGAATATTAATATCTTATATAGGCCTAGGCTTGCTAAACCGATTATATTAAAAGGTGTATTAAATAACTTTACCTCGAGCTTTATACTTATTCCGCTTTATAATACTAAATCTATTAGCTTTAATAAAGGTATTAACTTAGTTAAAAAGGGTATTATAGGTTTACTCTATATTGCTAGGAATTGGTAGGTTAAGGATTTTAGTTATAGAAGGAGACGAGGATCGGTTACTTAGAGTATAGTAGGAAGGTACTGTTCGGAAAGACGCTTTGTTTTAAAAGGAGGATTACTATAGGGGTAAATAGGGTAGTAGGTTGATTTAAGGACCCTATAACTCTTACCATTAATAAACATATTTTTATTATTAGAGGAGCGCCGTTATTAGCTATTGATTAGTCTTAATAACCTATATAATAAGTTAAAAAGTAGTATTAAACTATTTTTTATAGGATAAGAAGGCTATTAAGACTGTTCGTTAGGAGGAGAGGGGCTATACTCTAGAGAAAGTTATAGGAGAGTAGTTTGCTAGGTTTTTATTGTTCTTTTAGGGAAATAGCGAGTAAGGTATAGTATTGGCTTTATATTAAGGTAATTAATTATAAGAGGTTATATTTCTTATAGTAGGCCGGCTAGGAGCTCGGTAATAAGGTCGCGCTATCCTTAAGGATCACTAGCTCTATATAATTAGCTAACGTTAGGGCGATTACTTTCTAAAGAGGGAAATGATAGCGGTTAGCCGGATAATTATAGAAGGCTGTAATTAATTAATAGTCGCTCTTATAAAGGAGGAGGTTTAGTAATAGCCATATTGCTTTATGATTGGCCTTATAGAATATCTCTATACCAAGTTATAAAAGCTATTGTTAGCAAATAGTATAAGTCGAACTTAGAGGCTTAATGATGTAACCTTAGAATAAAGGGAGTAAAAGAACGAAAAGGGTAAAGATACTTTATAGGTATCTAGTAGAATTTGACTGCATTAATAATATTTTTTTAGGCTAATTATAAAGCCGAATAGCGATGCTGGTGTAAGGGCGACGCCGGTGTATTAATTTACGACGCCGGTATATCAATTCCCTTTATTATAATTAGATCTTTATATTAGGCCCTTTTATAATCGTACTTATAAAAACGACGTATTCGTAATTATAGTTATTATTTAATAAAGTTCGAAACCTATCGCTTTTTAATAAAGTGCACATTACGATCGGTAAATAATTAATTTATTATTTTTTTAATATTATAAAACTAGGGAAAAAATAATCAGGAATTTAGGTCGAGAATATATTTAAATAACTTCCTTTTTTAAAAACCGTTAAATTATATAAGTTCGGTATAATATTACGTCGTAACGGTATTCTCTTTAATCGCTAGGTTAATATAACGTAACTAATTAAATAAATCTTAACTATAGCCCGAGCGCTTAACTTTGGGTAACTTTAAATAGCCTAAAAGGTAAACTAAATATTAAATTCTTTATTTTAGCGCATTATAGTAAATTATAAAAAAAAAGCGCCCGATTATATTAAAGTGATATAGTCGTAGTTCTGTATTTTACTTGCTTATTTATTTTACTTGCTTATTATTTACGTTATAACTTAATATAAATAATAATAAATAGGCTAAATAAGAGAGCTATCTTGGTACCTTATTATAAAAGTACTATAGTACGGGATATAAATAAAATATTTTATAAAAAAATACTACTAATTTTCGGACTATTAAAGACTATTACTTCGGACTATAACCTTTAATTTATTTTAGATTTATAAAGGGAATTATATAAACTTTATAGCGTTAAACTATAATTATTAACAATAGACTACTTATAAACGGATAAATAAATTAAGATCCTAAATTAATATATCTTTTAATATTTACGGCCCTTAATTAACTATTATCAAAATAACTAGAATAATATACTCCTTATGATAAATTTTACTATCTTTAGTAAAATAGACTTTAAATAACTTAATAAAGTTATAATAATATCTAAAAACGAAAAAATAGAATCGTCCTATAACTCGGACTATCCTCGTAATATTATATAACGATATATTTAGGTAGAAGTTATTAATAAAGATACTTTTAAAGAAGATAATTTTAATCTTAAAAAGAACTAAGTTATAGAACGACCTAAATAAAAACAAATCCCCCTATTATAAAATAACTAATTCGTCCTCTTTAAAAGAATAAATAATTATATTAGAGATATAAAAACACTATTAATAATTTAGGATAACCCTAAATTGACTTTAACTTATATATAATATAATAATATCTTTTAAGTAGAATACCTAATTAATAATTACTATTACTACTTTTATTAAAAAAACGATAATTAATACTACCTATGACGGTTCACTAATAAATTAATTCTTAAAACCTACTTAAAAGTAGACCTACCCTTTTAGATTATAGATATAAGAAACGATAATATTATTACTTTCTTTCTAGACCCGTACTACCCTATAAAGTACCTTAACGATATTAAAAAGGACTAGAATATATACCGATATAACGAATATAAAATCTATTTTATACCTAAATCGTAAAAATAGCGACTCCTATAAAAAAAGATTTAAAAGGAATAATTAAAAACTAGCTCGTTCTAAGGAAACCTAAATAACCTTATTATTAACTTATAAAATTACCCGCATAACCGATATATTTTAAATACCTAAATTAATATTAAAATATTTAAAAACTATAAGTCGCTTTTTAGAGAAAGAAACCCTACCTAAAAAAAAAAAAAAAACGATATTTAAAATATTATCGATACCCTATACTCTATTATAGAAAGATAAAAGTAAAAGAACTTAAAAAAGAACTATAAATAACTTATTTAAGAAGGATAAGCGCCGGCTCTTAAATAGCTAAAAAATTAAAAATGCTAATTGAGTAAGGATAATAAAAAGCAAAATAAAAAATTAAGTCCCTTATAGTAATTAATATAAACGATTCTGATTATTATATATTAAATATTTATATTTAAGGATATAAGATACGCACTATAATTAATAGCGGCACCTAAGCGAATTATATATTAACTTAAGTAATAAGGAGATTTAAGATTAAATAAAAAATAAAGAGATTATTATACCCTCTCTACATATTCGAAAATAAACCGATCCAGGATAATAACGGATATATATTTTAAAAGACTATGCCCCTTTAAATAAATATTAACGACTAAATAAAATAAATTATCTATAACGTTACGGAAATAAAAACAAATTAAGATATAATTCTAGGAATTATATAATTAAAAAAACATAATCTACGGATAAATTAAAATATAGGCTATCTTTAATAGATAGACCTAGTTACTAAACGACCTAAAAAAAAAAGGGTTTAAACAAGTTTTATGTAATACCTAACGAACAAAAAAGACTAAAATACCTCGCCTATATTTAAAAAATAAAGCCGATTAGGATAATTACGTCTAATATAAATAATTAGGGATCAAATTTACTCTAAACTATACCTAAAGAATACCGGAAATACATAAAACTATTTATTTTAAAAGAAGAATTTACGGGATTTCCGGAATATAGTAGCTAGGATATAGAAATCGAACTTAAAAAAGGGATATAGCCTAAATTCTATTTATTATACTTAATAAACAAATTAGAACGAGAAGAGCTTAATAAATATATTAACGAAAAATTAGAAAAAAGCTATATTAGACTTTCTTTATTTCCCGCCGATATATCATTCTTTTTCGTCCTTAAAGGGAAAAAGGGAAAATTAAGACCTATAATTGATTATAAAGGACTTAATTTAATTACTAAAAGAAACTACTATCTTTTACTCTTTATTATTAAACTTAGAGATTTATTATATAAAGCCTAATAGTTTATTAAGATAAATCTTAAAGAAGCCTTTAATTAAGTATAAATTAAAAAAGGCGACGAATAAAAAACAGCGTTCCGAATACGTAAAGGACTCTTCGAGTACCTAATTATACCCTTTAGACTTACTAACGTACCCGCTATATTTTAAATAATAGTAAACCACGTCTTTAAAGAATATATAAATATCTTTATTATTATTTATATTAACGACGTACTTATCTTTTCCCCGGACTTTAAAATATATAAAGAATATGTCTATAAGGTATTTTAGAAATTTTAGGATGCTAAACTTTATACCGAACCCGAGAAATATAAGTTCTATATCTAAAAGGTTAAATTTCTTAAATACGATATTATATTAGGATAAATATATATATAACTATTAAAAGTAAAAATAGTTAGGGACTAGCCTATACCCTAGAACGTTAAGGATATATAAGTCTTTTTAAGATTTATTAATTTTTATTAATAATTCTTTAAAAACTATATTAATATAATTAAACCTCTTAATAACCTAACTAGAAAGGAAATGCTATTTATTTAGGACTTAAATTATAAAAAAATATTTATTAAAATTAAGGATATAGTTATCTCTAAACTAGTAATTATAATCTTTAATCTAAAACGACCCTTTAAAGTTAAGACCGATACTTCGGACTTTATTATAGGAGCAGTTTTAAGTCAATAAGATAAATAAAAAAAAACTTTACCTTTATATATTCTATTTAAAAGCATTTCACGGATTAAAATTAAACTAATAGATCTATAATAAGGAACTAATAGTTATAATCGAAGTATTTCGAAAATAAAAACTATAGTTATTAAAAACTAAGTATAAAGTTATAGTCTATATGGACTATAAGAACCTTATTAACTTTATAATAAATAGAAATCTAAATAAATAGTAGATTAGATAGACTAAATTCCTTTTAGAGTTTAATTTCCGGATTATTTATTAAAAAAGATTAAAAAATAATAGAATAGACGCTCTTAATAAAAGATCGGACTATAAAGTTACGGTCCTTAAAGAAATATAGGTTATCCTTAAATTTAATAATAAAGGCGACCTTATACCTACTACTAAACTCCTTATGATAGCTAGGAAGGTCAATACTAGCACGACTAGAAAAATAACCCCTAAGCTTATTATAGAAATCTATAGTACTAGGGCATACGGCCACTAAGGTATTATAAAGATATAGAAACGTATTAGATAATATTACGACAAATCTACAATATAAGTAGAAGTTATTAACGTAATTAAGGACTATAAAACCTATAGAAAAAGTAAAAATAGCCCTTATAAGCTATATAGAGAGCTATAACTATTACTAATACTAATAGAACTATAGTAATTAATCTCCTAGGACTTTATTATTAAACTCCCTAAATCTAAAGAACTATTTACAAATATATACTACGATAATATCTTAATTATCATTGACTAATTTACTAAATATACCTATTTTATACCCTATAAAAAAGTAAATAATACCGAGGAACTAGTATATACGTTCTTTGAAATAATAATTATAAACCACGGATTACTAAATAAAATCGTTTTTAATAAAAATAAGCTATTTATTACTAAATTCTAGAGATCTTTAATCTCGTAACTCGGTATAGATTATAAATTATTAACGTTATTCTATTTATAAACTGATAGATAAACAGAAAATATTAATTAGATTTTCGAAATATACCTCTACTATTATATAAACTACTAATAAAATAATTAGGTAGAACTTCTATCAATAGCCTAGTTTATATATAATATAGCAATAAGCGAAAGTATAAAGGAATCCTTATTCTAGCTTAATATTAATTACTAACCAACCGCCTATAGAGAACTATATAAAGGACTATTTACTATAAAAATAGTAATAAACGTAAAGAAACTTAACGAGATCTAGGCTAGGGCTATAAAGGACCTCGAGTTTATATAAGAATATATAAAGAAATACGCTAATAAATTAAGGATTAAAAAACTAACCTTTAAAAAAGGAAATAATACCTATTTCCTCTATTAAAATATCAAAATAAAGTAACTAAATAATAAATTAAACTATAAAAAACTGAAACCTTTCGAAATTATCTAGAAAATCTTAAACGTTAATTATAAACTAAGACTCCCCAATACTATAAAATGTTACCCAGTATTCTATATCTTATTTTTAGAACTAGTACCCTAAGGTTTATATATAAATGACCGTATTATTATAAAACTAAACTAACTAAAATACAAAGTCGAACGGATTATTAATTATAAAGTTAGGAACGAAATACGAAAATTCCTAATTAAATAGAAAAACTATAAATATAAAAAAATATATATAAAAACCTATTACGAACCTTTAAAATTCCCGATAATTTTTTAAGGAATACCGAAATTAAAATCGAACCTAGAACTCCCGGCTATTATAGCATCCTAATTAATAACTCTAAAAATACTATTAACCTATACCTCCCATATTACCGAGGAAGTATCTTTAATATCCTTAAGGACCTCTTTAAATACAATATAACTCTTTACGAATACTATCTACTTTTAAAAACGAAGGCGTTCTAATTTAAATAAAGACTTATTTAATTTAATTTAAGCCTTTTAATAAACCTTAGTTTTCTTTTATAATTCCGTAGCCCTCTCCTAAAAACGTAACTCCTCTACTTATTCCTTACGATTAAGGCGATTAGACTCTACTACTAAGTAATTTACTATACCGTTAGCTATAATTAACTAAAACTAAATACAAATACTTACAAATATAAATAGTATCAGTAAAAATATCGTAAGAAATACCTAAATAATAATATATTCCATAGGTCTCGGAATTAAAAAAGACTAGATATTAAATACCTTACGAACGATAATTTAAATAAAGTATTATTTTTATACCTTCGTTAGAAAAACGAATAATATACAATAATTTATAACGAGATATAGCTATCTAAGATTTTGGTTTTTTAATTCGACCTAATATTATATTAGTATATTTTAATAAATATATTTAACGACTCCTTAACTTAAGAATAAACGACCTACTTATAGGCCTAAAGACTAGACTTTTAAAAAGAGGAGCTAATATTACGACCTAATATATATAATAAAACTAAGGTCCTACCTTATAGGACCGTAGCGGCTATTATACTATATATATATAAATACGGACTTAAGAGGACCCCCTTTAAAATAAAAAAATTATAAATAAATTACATAACCACGATTATACAATAAAATAAAGAACGGACACTTATAAATAAATAGGACGGACGTTTATAAATAAATAGGACGGACGTTTATAAATAAATAGGACGGACGACCGTTTAGTAAACGATCAAATAATTATAAATAGCATAAAATAAAGGATATATTTAAAATTAAGACTTATATATAATATAGACTTAAATCGGGCTTAAAAATAGACTTTCTATAACTTCTTTAGCTATTAACTTCGTATTAGATTTTACGATCACTTTTAACTATCTTTACTAAGAACCTTTTAATAAGATTACTATTAATTACTAAAGTTTTACCTTATAGCTTATAAGATATAACTTCCCTTAAAGTTATTTAATAACCTTATTTACTATTATTTAGTCCTTACGGCCTGAACTTCTACGAACTTACCTCACTACGACTAGCTAGCCATAATAAGGGAATACCGTTATAACGTAATATTATACCGAACTCGCATAATTTAATAGTTTTTTAAAAAAAAAACTATTTAAATATATCCTCGATTTAGATTCCCGATTATTTCCTCCCCGGCTTTATAATATTAAGAAAATAATAAATTAATTATTTATTAACTATAATATACTCTCTATTAAGAAGTAATAGGTTTTAAATTTTATTAAATGATAATTATAGTTATAAATATATCGTTTTTATAAATATAATTATAAAAGGGCTTAATATAAAGATCTAATTATAATAAATATATAGTTCTTATTTATAACGAATATAATTATGAAATATAGTATTATAGATTTAGATATTTATAATTTTAATAAAACTAGCTTTATAATAAACTAGATCTTAACCAATATAATCGTAATTAATACCGAAAGGTATTTAAATATAAAATTAATATAACTTAATAATCGTAAATAGGTTATAGTTATTTAGGCTATTAATTTATTAGGTTATAACGTCTTATTATATATTATCGTTACGGGCTAGTATTATTTCTTTACTTAATATATAGAATCTAGTCTCTTATATAATTAGGTTATTATAATATTGAAAAATAGATAAATAATAAATAAAAGAGGTTTAGATTAGGCTTAGTACTTTAAACGGTATATAAAATTATATAAAAAAGGTTAACGTATATGATAAGTAAGTAGGCTAGATAAGCGAGTGGGCCACCCAACTACGACTACATAATATAAAGGTATAAATATCAATAACCGCCTTATTTATTCAATCTAAACTATTCAGAGTCCTCTTCCTTAAACATTTCCTTATTAAATTAACATATTCGCATATTATAACTAGTATTCCCGTAGACGCTATATTATCGTTAACCCGTCTTAGTCCTTAATTGGTAACTATTATTCCGGCATATTTCCTCCTTTATCTAGGCTATAACCTTTCTCTATAATTAAAGGTCCTCTCCCTTAGCTATAATAAGACTTCCTCCTTATTAAAGACGGTTTTTTTTTAGCTCTTTAGTATTAATTAAATAGGTTATTCTCCTCTTAAAAAATCTAGTTCTCGGATCTTAATAAGGCAATCTAGTATATAAACCTATAAGCCCTCTTAAATAGATACTCTATAGCTTCGATAATTAAAGTTAGAGAGCTATTTTAATAACGGGTAATTCTATTTTTAATAAATTATAACTATAAAGACGCCTCGGTTAGGTTATTTAGTATTTAAAAAGTCTATACTAGGGGTATTATCGGGAGGGATCGTAGAGGTATTAGAGTATATAACTTTACATTAAGCTTTAAAAGCATACTCTCTATATTTAAAAATATAAACTTTACCTCTTTAAATCCTCCCTAGATATTTTTTTTTATAATCGTTTACGTAAAAGCCCTATAAAACGTTAGGAAAAAATCCTTTTTAGTAATATACGTATTACCCCGACGTATTTTATCTTTAATTTCTCGACCGTATACCGTTTTAAAAGGCCTAAAATATCTAATATTTAAGGGCTAAAGTAGATAAAACGAATAAGCCGGTATATATAGGGTAATAATATTATTCTCTTTATAAAAAAGCTTAAAATCCATAAAGTAATAATTTTTATATCCGTCGACGATAAGGAGGTAATATTAACTCTTTCTATACGGTTTTATATACCGTTTAAAATACCGAGCCTAATCTAGGCCTCTTTTATTTATTATCTATCTATTTTTAAACGTTATAATAACCTAATTATATAAGAGACTAGATTTAGTATATTAGGTAAAGAGGTAATATTAGCCTATAACGATAATATACGGCGGAATATTATAACCCGACGAGCTAAGAGCCTGAATAACTATAACCTATTTACGATTACTAAGCTATATTATTTTTATATTTAAATGCCTTTCGGTATTAGTCACGATTATACCGGTTAAGATCTGGCTTATTATAAAGCTAATCTTGTTAAAGTTATAGATATCTAAGTTTATAATACTATACTTTACGATTATGTTCGTTATAAGTAAAAACTATGCGTTTATCATATCTAGATCTTCGTATTAGGCCCTTTTATAATTATACTTATAAAAACAACGTATTTATAATTATAATTATCGCTTTATAAAGTTAAAAGCCTATCGCTTCCTAATATAAGGCGCATTACGATTAGTAAGTAATTAATTTGCTATTTCTTTAATACTATAAAGATGGGGAAAAAAAGATCTAGCATTTAGGTCGAGAATATATTTAATTAGCTTCTTTTTTTTTAGCAGCATCAAATTCCGTAAATTAAATATACTATTATATTATAATAACGTTCCCTCTAATCTACGGCTTAAAGTAACGTAACTAATATTATAAATCTTTACTGCGGCCCGAATATTAAGGTTTCGGTCTTTTTAAATAGCCTAAACCGCTAAGTTTAATTAAGTATCTTTAATATATACTGTTATCGTTTTTGATAGAGAAATGCGTATTATAATAATATAGGTGGCACTATAGCGGTTAGGTAGCCTACTCGCTTGTCTAGCCCACTCGCTTATTATGTACGTTAATATTATTTCTTTATTATTGACGGATATAAAAGTTATTATTTTATAAATTTTAAGCTTTTTTATAAGGAGAATAATATTATTACCTTATATATACCGGCTTATTCGTTTTATTTATTCTAGCTTTTAAATATTAGATATTTTAGGCCTTTAAAACGGTATATAGTTAAGAAATTAAGGATAAGATATGTTAGGATAATATATATATTATTAAAGAGGACTTTTGTTTGGTATTTTATAAGGCTTTTATATAAATAATTATAAAGAAAAATATTTAAGGAGGATTTAAAAGGATGAAGCTTATACTTTTAAATATAAAAAGTATACTTTTAAAGCTTAATATAAAGTTATATATTCCGACGCTTTTAAAAGAAATTTTAATAATACCCCCGGTATAGACTTTTTAAATACTAAATAACCTAACCGAAGTATCTTTATAATTATAATTTATTAAAAATAAAATTGCCTATTATTAAAATAGTTCTTTAATTTTAATTATCGAAATTATAGAGTATTTATTTAAAGGGGTTTATAGGTTTATATATTAGATCGTTTTATTAAGATCCGAAAACTAGATCCTTTAAAAGGAAAATAATCTATTTAGTCGATATTAAAAGGCTAAAAAAATATGTTTTAAATAAAGAAAAAGCTTAATTATAGTTAAGGGAGAGGACCTTTAAATATAGAGAAAGGTTATAGTCTAGATTAAAGAGGAAATATACTAAAATAATAGTTATTAACTAAAGACTAAAATAAATTAATAGCGCTATAATATTTATAGGAATATTAAATATAATATGTAAACGTATTAATTTAATAAAAAAATATCTAAAGATAAGGATCCTAAATAGTTTTATTAAATTAATAAGGTAGGTGTTAAGATTTATTGCTTTATATAATATGGTTGCGGTTCTATATTTCACTTGCTTATCTATTTCACTTGCTTATTATATACGTTATATTAAATTAAAATAATCTAATATGATTTAAGGTCTAAACGAATATTTTAGATTAAAATAGTCTAGAACGACTTAAAGAATAAAAGATATATTTAAGGATAAGATTTATATATAAGATAGACTTAAGCTAGACTTAAAGATAGATTTTCTATAATTTCTTTAATAATTAATTTAATATTAGATCTTATAATCGCTTTTAACTTTTTTTATTAAGAACCTTTTTAATAAGATTATAATTAATTACCGAAGCCTTAACGTACATGATAAGCGAGTGGGCCAGATAAGCGAGTGGGCTACCTAACCGCTATAGTGCTACCTACATCATTATAACACGCATTTCTCTATCAAAAACGATGATAGTACATATCAAAGATATTCAATTAAACTTAGCGGTTCAGGCTATCCAAAAAGACCGAAACCTTAGTATTCGGGCCGCAGCAAAGATCTATAATATCAGTCGCGTTACCTTAGGCCGTAGATTAGAGGGAACGTTGTTACGACGTAATAATATACCTAACTCACGGAATTTAACGCTACTAGAAGAGAAGAAGCTAATTAAGTATATTCTCGACCTAGATGCCAGATCTTTTCCTCCCCGTCTTCGTGGTATTAAAGAAATAGCGAATCGATTACTTACAGATCATAACGCGCCCTATATTAGGAAGCGATGGGCTTCGAACTTCGTAAAACGACAACCATAGTTATAAACGCATCGTTTTTACAAATACGACTATAAGAGGGCCTAATACGAAGATCTAGTCGCGATAAACGTATAGTTCTCGCTTATAGCGAACACAATCGTAAAATACAATATCGTAGACTTAGATATCTACAACTTTAACAAGACTAGCTTTATAATAGGCCAGATCTCAACCGGCATAGTCGTAACTAGTACCAAAAGGCGTTCAAACACAAAAATAATACAGCCTAGCAATCGTAAATAGGTTATAGTTATTTAGGCCATTAGCTCGTCGGGTTACAGCGTTCCGCCGTATATTATTATTACGGGCCAGTATCACCTCTCTACCTAATATACGGAATCTAGTCTCCTATACGATTAGGTTATTACAACGTCTAAAAATAGATAAATAATAAATAAAAGAGGCCTAGATTAAGCTCGGCACTTTAAACGGCATATAAGACCGCGTAAAAAGGGTCAATATCGCCTCCTTATCGTCGACGGACATAAAAGTCATTACTTTACGGATTTTAAGCTTTTTTATAAGGAGAACAATATTATTACCCTATATATACCGGCTTATTCGTCTCATCTACTCCAGCCCTTAGATGTTAGATATTTTAGGCCTCTTAAAACGGCATATAGTTAAGAAATTAAGGATAAGATATATCGGGGTAATACATATATTATTAAGGAGGACTTCTTCCCGGTATTTTATAAGGCTTTTACGTAAGCGATAATTAAAAAAAACATCTAGGGAGGATTTAGAGGGGCAGGGCTTATACCTTTGAGTGCAGAGAGTATACTCTTAAAGCTTGACGTGAAGTTATATACTCCGATGCCTCTAGGATCCCTCCCGATAACACCCCCGGTATAGACTTCTCAAATACTAAATAACCTAACTAAGGCGTCTTTGTAGTTACAACTTATTAAAAATAAAATCGCCCGTTATTAAAATAGCTCCCTAACTTCAATTATTAAAGCTATAGAGCATCTATTTAAAGGGGCTCGTAGGTTTATATACTAGATCGCCTTATTAAGATCCGAGAACCAGATCCTTTAAGAGGAAAATAACCTACTTAATCGACGCTAGAGAGCTAAAAAAAACCGTCTCTAATAAGGAGGAAGTCTCACTATAGCTAAGGGAGAGGACCTTTAGTCGTAGAGAGAGGCTATAGCCTAGGTAGAGGAGGAAACGCGCCGGAGTAATGGTCACTGACCGAGGACTAAGACGGGCCAATAACGATATAGCGTCTACGGGAATACTAATCATAATATACGAACATATCAATTTAATAAGGAAATGTCTAAAGAAGAGGACTTTGAATATTTTGGATTGAATAAATAAGGCGGTTGTTAATATTTACACCTTTATGTCATGTGGTCGTAGTTGGGTGGCCCACTCGCTTGTCTAGCCCACTCATTTATCATGTACGTTATTTATTTTATGATTTATAAATATAGCTTTAGCGAAGCTATCTATAATTATAATACGTTATTCTTTAATATTATAGCCTTAACTTCTATAAACATACTCACTATGACTGGCTGGCCGTAATACAGACCTAGCCTAATATATAGATAAACGCTTATATATTAAATAATAAAAAGCGATATACCGATATAAAGCGAAGTAGCTATAATTAGGGTCGGTGAGATGCCTAGGACTATTGCGCTTTTATTGGTGCGCCATCTTTATGGATATATATTTGTTTATATACCGTGCCGCGCTGGTATTTTAGTAAATAATATATCGGACTTTGTATACGGACTACCACTATGCCGCTTTTTTTTTATAGATAAACGCACTAAGAACGGAAGCACTAATGCTAGATCCACTCAATGATGTCACGATTTATGGCACACAGCAATGGGCATACGGAGTGTGGTAAAGTGGCTTAACATATTAAAGTAGAAATAGACAACTGAAAAAGGTCTACATATAGGATGTATGTGATATACACGTGATACAGCACGTGACAGGCGCTTTATGGATTGCGGTTCTATCCCTATTGCGTGACAACAAGCGAGCCTCACTTCTTTCCCGTCCAGCAGGACATCCGCCTCAACCAGGCATGCCAGCATACTCTACCGTTGCCACTGGAAGGACTGTTCATTGAGTACCAGCGACACGGGCCTCGCTGAGTAAGTGCAGATGACGTTCGGGCCTTTTCATCGCGCTAGCAAACTCCGTGCTCACACTTCTCTACCGAGCACGCCCGGCGGCACAGAAAGTGTCCGAAAGTTGAATGCATATAAAACTTCACGGAGAGAAAGAGAAACGAAGACATGTCTGGAAGATGCATAGAAAGTGGGCGCAGTTGGTGGGATATCCTACGATTAGTGGGATTTGCGACCAGTGTCGCGAGACATTCCGTTGGGATAACCACGTGATTCGCCATAAGAGAAGAAGACACTAATACGGGACGGGGCACCAGTCAAACATCGATGCTGCTGCCCATGTCTATTTGCTGAGCCCGTCCAAAGCATACATGGTGATTCAACATTTTTAGCTACTTTGGCAGAAAAATCTGAACGTATGCAATATGCTCTCAGCACAACAAAGGGTCTTGCCCAGCCCTATCCAAAACGAGCGATACAGTATCGCTATCCATCCTAAAGTTTCGCACCGAGATTGCAGTCCATCGCTCAGCTACATATTCCAAGTGTTGCCTATCGAGTGAGAAAGAATAGCTGAAGGGATCTATCAACGGCTTAGTTCTGCCCAGATCATCCGATTACATGATTCAACTTCCCGAGGGGCTCGTTGTGTGGAATAACGATTGCCTATGTCTCAAGCTACCGAACGTCGCCTGTCATCCATGTCTGCTGGTTGTACAGACTGACCACCGGATCGTCCATCGCCCAGAGCCGATCGTGTCAGGCTACAAAGGGGCGAGCAACGTTGACGTGAAGCACCAAGCTCGTGGGGTCAATGATGATGCTCAATGGCAAGAGATTGGTTCATCCGCCGATGACAAGCCGGTAGGGCTGCGAGACTCCCAGATGACAACCCAGTCATGCCCAACTGACTGTTTGCGGGAGCGAAGGAGGGCGTACGGAGTAACGAGGTGCTGGTGTATCACGACACTTGGGAGAGGGCTTGCTCTTTCGTTGCACGCCGAAAGGGAGAGTTTGTGCAGATATCGATTTCTCTAGCAAGTTCCAAAGGCAGAACACCAAAACCGAAAGGCGATAGGCAGGCGAACCGCGGAACCCGCTTCATCGAAAAGCCGACTCGGACACCGCAAGGACTCTTGCGTCGGATGAACAGCCGGAAGCCGCGTGGCTGAACACGCCAGACACCGACTGAGTCCGGCACTGCGTCCCGAGCAGGTCAACCATCCCAACGAAGACAGGGCTGAGGGCACTGGCCTTAGCCTGGAACGGCAGGAATTGCAACAGTGATTGGCAGCGGTGGTAGAGGCCGCAAACCTTGATGGCTTCTAGTAGTTGGGCACTTTTGAGGCAAACAAGTGGCTAAAGCCCAAAGTCCTGCTTTTTCAAGTTCGTTTTATCTCCTAAATGCTTGGTCAACCTACAAGCATTGTTTCATTACCCAGCTTGTGGGCCAAGTGCGGCAATTTCCTCTATCCTCAAGTTACCAAGCTAAGTTGAGGTAGATATCGCCCCTTTGAAATTTGACATCAAGTGATTTCTGGGAAGAACGCACGGGCTAAGAAGTACGTCTTCGCAATGAATAACAGCATAATGCCCCACAAAGGATTGACCAGTCGGCTAATCTGTCAAAAGACTCTCCAATGAAAGGGTAAGGCTCCTGTGGAGCCGGACTCAAAATAGGAGGATGCCCGCGATGTGGAATCTTATATGGGGCACGAACGCGGATGATTCAGGCACCCACCCCCACGGGGGCTACGCCATGTTATGTGGGGCACCAAATGACATCCAGCATTGGCCCAAGCCATCTCGTGAATTGTTGATGTTGCTGCGGCTTTATCCCGCTCATCCCCTCATCGAATTGGAAAACCAATTGTAACACGCGGCTGCGGCACAACTACATCTACCCTTGCTCTGACCTGCGCTTTGACGTATGCCGGCTGTTATTTGTCGCCGAAATTACTCAATAATCTGGCTGGGACAGGAGGATCCCATGGTGCTACGCAGCTTTCGACACGTCGGGCTGGTAGGCTCGTGCGGCAAAGACCTTAGCAAGGGCGGGAGGTCGAGCAATTATGCCGAGAGGATGGAAGACGCCTTGGGTATTGACCTGTCGACAGCCTACTGAAGAATGGTAATTCGGTTTGGCTCTCGAAATTGGGTTCTCACAAATAACAATATAATTCCCAGAGGAAAAAGGTAAGATGGCACACGCCAAAGAGTTGTATCCGGGTAGTTGACATTTGCTGAAATTCACTGGGCGCGGGCCTGTATCCGCGGACTTCCACAGCTTCCGCAAAATCCCACTTGCCGCGAGCAGAGGCCTCATTGTATCTAAGACATCAGACTGCATGAAGCGCCGGCCGCGCTTGCCGGAGCAGGACCAGCGATCCGTTCATCTTCCAAGTTTCGCAAAGGGGGCTAATAGCAAGTACTCTCAAGGGCGGCAATCCAAAATAGGTCCAAGGATTAGAAAAAAGAAAAGAGAAAAACCCGAACGCCGGCTCGAGAAAAAGAACCACTTCGTGGCTAATGTGGGGGTTTGTGCGTCTCGGAAACGCACGGCTAAGTCCAAAGTCATGGGAAATCAATCCGTTAGTTCAAGCTGCTAAACCAAATACTCGAACGATTGTATGAGGCATGAAACGCCTCGTTCTCTCGCACCAAGCCCTAGTATGAGAAAGTGAAAGCGATTTCTTGCTGCCCCAGTCCGTAGATCGTATTGACTAGACTAGGGTTTGTATAGTTCCATGGACTGATTGCCAGGCCAAGATCCTCGGAGCACATGTAGACTGCCCCCCCTGCCAGCTTAGACCAACCTGGGATGATTCCCTGTACGGTACGATACTCTATGCTTTTGGGCGTCAACGTTGTCAACTTATCCGGAACAGTGACTCAGAATCCCTTTGATTTATCAAGAGGAATAGAGCACCTGTATATTGTTTGGAAGATTGACACAACGATGACCAAACGGAAAAGCCTCGTCGCCTCTCGCAGCAAGATGGCTTTGTAAATGTTGCGCCGCATGCAATTTGGGTATCTCGATGGCGATAATTGATTTGACCTTGACTGCTTTACCCTACGGAGCTATCAACGTCCAGGGGGTTCCTCATAGCTTGGACATTAGACAAGGATTCGCTAACGATGATACACTGCAGCATGACCAATTGGGTCTGGACAAAGTGAGTCAACCTGCGTCCCGACCGAACATTTCTTACCTACATAACGGAGTCCAAGTGCAGCCGACCACATATCTTTGGACTGTGAGCTTCCCCAAAGCGTTCGTGATATCTGTAAAGTTCGTTACTAGGCGAAGCGCCGAAGCCGAGGCAGCAGAATCAACAATCTTACTCTCTTTTTGCTTGTTGAATCAACTCGCGCAACCAATCTTCCAAAATCCTCCATACAATAATGGAAATACCCGAACTTGTCAGCAACAAGGAGCACTTACGACCCTTCTCCTGTAGCTGGGAGACCTGCAAGAAGGTAATGCTGTCCGAGGCTCGAGTAAAGTCAAGGGCTATAGAACTTCAGACGCAATTTACTCACACACTTTTTCCTAAAGGGATTCAACCGCAAGTCAGATCTGATCAGACACTTCCGAATTCATACCAACGAGCGACCGTATTCATGTCCCACACCCCACTGTACGAGGAGTTTCGTCCAAAGAAGTGCCTTAACTGTCCACCTCCGTACACATACGGGAGAGAAGCCCTATAAGTGCCAGTATCCTGGGTGTTACAAAATATTCGCTGATGTGAGTTATTCAGTTTTTCATCATGGAAACGGGAAACTAGGCTGGTATTCTGACACAAACATTCTCAAGTCTTCTAGCTTTTCGCGTCATCGACGGATACACCTAGGAAGACGCCCGTATACTTGTACCATTGAAACGTGCCATAAAAGGTTGGAGCCAGTTTTCCTCTCTCCAAACGAGGCAGCACTCGAGCTAATCGAGGATCAGTTTCTGCCGTAAATCAGCTTTGATTCGACATTCGAAGACCTACCATGATTCTGGAGAAGGCTTGTATACTTCTTCGAAAGGCCTTGCCATAACTTCGAAATGCGACAGCCATACGACCAGTCCGACCCCGCTGCTGGAAGGTGTCACTAGCTTCACACGAACGACTGAACAGCAACAATCTTCTCTTTGGCGCGCCTATTCTTTTGGGCACACAACGGACCAACTCAATGACATGCATGGAAGCTTTTACAAAGGCCAAGTCGATAACGAATTCGGCTCCCCCGTCCAAACTATAGAGTGTGAATTGCAAGAGTCAAAGGGCTTATATCACAGTTGCGTCTACTCAGCCTTGAACAAAAATTTCATGTATCAACAATTGAGACCCTCTTGGCACCTCTGTCCGTTGCTTCTCCAAGACCCAGAATATTGGGGTAATCCGGCAGTGAAGATGCTTCGGAGTCCAACAGATCTTCCCAGCAACGGTGGAGTCGCTAACAAGAACGGGTATTTGCTTATGCAGGAAGAAGCACTCCCAATAGTTGGGTTTCCTCAAGCTATTAGCACATATGATCCCCAGAATACCCATCAGGGGATGAGATGGTGGGAGAGTCAGATGTGGTTTTAAAATGATATGGAACTTTCTCCCGGTTTTAGCTATTTCATGATGTCAGACTCTTACAGGTTCGCCTGAAATATACATTTGATGATCCGCAAGTAATTCAAAATTGGTTTTCGATAGTTTGCGTCGCTCTTTGCCTGGTTGCTATTCAAGCCTTGGATAGATTGGTCTTGTGGTACGATCATCACTAAAGCACATTCGTTATACTATAATCGATGTGTACGCCAGCCATTTGTCGAGGGATTTGATTTGGATCTCTCGGTTCAGCTCCGTAGTATCGTCTAGCTATAGAACGTGGAACTCGGCTTGGGCGCTGTCGAGAATATGTTATAGCGGTTTAAGTTTGCTAGCATACATCCTCGGTCGCCCCTTCTCGAAGCTTGTCCGTATGATGTACACGATCTAAGCACTTGTGGGAATAAAGTACTGCTTAACCAGAAAGTTTTGGTACTCTTAGCTGTGTCGATATACGTCGGCAGCTTATTCCCTTCAGCGAGGCTTACGTCTGCCAACGACGTGCAGAGGGCACCTGGAAACCCGAATGCTCGCTCCTTGCATTGTAGTCAATCCGTGCATATTCTCGAGTTCCCACTTCTCCATACCACGTACTACACCTTGCCCCTTTTCAGAAATGCGCAGAAGGCGGGTGCTTATGCCTTGAGCGTGTTTAGCCGATGGGCAGTTTACATCGCCATGGCTTCGCTTGCTCCTGGAAACGCCTCTTCTGAAGACCCTAAGGGCAGAAGGAAAAGGCACACGCCGCCTTAGCAGCCAAGTCCAAGCCGCACCTCGTCTCGCACACCAACTCAAAGCTCGCTAACGTTCGTAAAGTTCAAGAATGAGGATTTGACCCGTAAGGAATTCTATGCCGTCACGGTCGTTGGTAAGACCGAGGCCTGGTTGACTGGCATGACCTAGCAACAATTAGCTACGGTGAATATTAGCGACATTGACGAATTTCATATTCCATGTTTCGCAACCTCCGTCGATGCCTTTGGTGTCGTTCCTGGCCACTGCCCAAGGACGAACGACCAAAGCATCGCTTTCGGCAAAGGTCAGTTCTTCCCCTGCGGTCCCGGCTCCCAGCCTCGGCGCTACTCGACCAGTAAGGCCCCCCCAGAGTTATTGGATGCAGTCTTCCCAAGCGTGCGGCTCGGCACCGACAGGACGCTGTTGAAGGTCCATGTTACTCACGGTGTTTGAAGGACAAATGTGCGGTCAGCGACAGCACAGGTGGTTCGACGTTGATATATTCACAACAATGACAGTAATACGTGTAACAACACTTGAAAGGCATTCGGAAACTCATTCCATGTTCCTTCGTGAGAGCTGACGTGTTCGTAATTTCGTTCATACTGTGCGACAGTAAAGACACCACTGTTAGTGAAGCAGTACGAGACTTTGCGGATCAGGACGAAGTTGTAGGTCATCTTATCCGAGATAATACCTCTTCCTCCTCAAACTCCATCTTTGGTGTTCAATAGGATGTTAGTACTAACTAGATGTAACAGAGGGCCAGATGACGGTTCTGTGCAACAAGTCGTCTGATGCCAATTTCTTTTGTGGCAATACTGACATTGAATGTATCGACACATTCTCATCAACAATTGTGCTATCTGGGAAGCGTTGCACCTTTACCAGTCGAGAAGACCAACGGAAATCTTCCCATCGGCCACTGTTCGGGCCGGAGATGAGCGCCCGCCAGCGCCAGCGACTCTCAATCAAACAATTCCGATTCCATACCGTTCGGCGATTGCCAATACGATCCATATTCACCACCCTAGTCCATGCTCACCCTCACCCATCCTGGCGTCTACAGCTCTTCGTGAAACATTCTCCTACTCACTCTTTCTTCATCTTCCAATGCTGCTAAATCGAAGAATATGGATAGTGGCGGCAGTGACGAATGTTCTTGTCATTGATTTCCAGATAATGCCCGTAAATCCGGACAGAAAGCACATCGTGCGAGATTCAGAAGACGAGAATTTAGTGATTCAGTCCGTCCCATCGCTCCGCGAGCCGGATAATTCCTATCTCGTTCTCATCCTTGATCACAAGCAGGTATTTTATTTCTACTGTGCCTCTGAAAAAACCTGATGAGAAGTACGACAGTCTGAATGACCATTTTTGCTCGTTGTGATTAAGGCAAAGTGCTGCAAGCCGTGTACATCGCTTCTAGCTTCATATGGTGCGTTTACGACGCTAGTCATTGAGTGAGTTATTATGTTGGTGACAATGATGGTGTAGTCATAGTAAGCGATGCCTGTAAGTTTTCGAAAATCAAGCTGGGAATTGCCTTTGGTCAGCTGCACCCGACTCTCCGGAGGCCAACGTTGTTCTGCTAATAATCTTAGCTTGGAAGACCTTAGTCAGTGTCCCCTAAGTTAACTGACTCAGTGGAGCGAGAATAGTTCGATGTGGCCTCTACGGACTTACGAAAGTCTAAGACCGAGACGCGGAGCACGGGATTACTAGATTCGGATGCTGCTAAATCAATTTAGATACTTTGTCGGGATTTCTTGTCTTTGTAATCTCCGTCATCACTCAGCATCGTTCCAAAGCTTACAAACGAGATAGACTTGGCTACCACGTAGCCTATTGCTTTAAGTACAGGACGAGATGAATGCCTTTCCGTGAGGTGTTTCAAACGAGAAAGGTTGGATTGCATTCACGAATTTGTTGCGAAAACTCCCAGCACATACCAGCTCGACATGTCTTCTTACTTCATCACTGGCTGTTCCCGAGGCATCGGTTTTGCGCTAGCAAGTCTACTTGCCACCAAGCCTGAGTCGGTGGTTGGCAAGATATTTGCTGGCGCTCGCAATGAGACTGACGCATTGAAGAAGCTCACAGCAAATTCCAACGGCCGTGTCCAGTTTGTTCCCATCGAGGTCACGAATGAGCAGAGTGTGAAGCAGGCTTTCGCAACGGTTAAGGAAGCCCTCGGCGGCAAGGGATTGGACATACTCATCAATAACGCTGGCATCATGAACTACACCATGAACGGTATCGAAAACATGTGAGTGGTGATCTTGTTCTCTGGTCAGCTTGTCACAATGACTAATCTGCCACGCCAAGGTCCGACCTCGCAGAAACCTATGACATCAACGTCGTGGGCGTCCACAACGTCACGGGCACTTTCCTGCCATTACTTAGGACAGGAAGCCAGAAGAAAATCATTAATATGTCCGTCTCACAATCTTGACTCTGCATATACGTTTGGCACTTACACGTGTTTTAGTTCCACCACTCTTGGCTCTATCGCCATGGCCGGCTTTTTCAAACATCAGCCTACGCCTGCCTACAAGGTAGCCAAGGCTGCTCTCAACATGCTGACTGTGCAATATGCGCATGAACTCGACTCTGAAGGCTTCACTGTCCTTGCTGTTTGCCCAGGTGTAAGTCCTCCGCCATAGGTCATGCGTCTTGTTACTGAATCTAGCGGGATAGTGGGTGAAGACTGATCTAGGAAGCGAAGCGGCGCACATCTCCGTCGAACAGAGCGTCAGCGGCCTCTTTGATGTTGTCTTCAACGCCGATGCTAGTCAAACGGGTAGCTTTCGGGTAGTCAAGGTGCCTGGCTGGAAGATTGAAGGGCGGGAAATGTACGATGGATCGAACCGGCCCTGGTAGACAGTCTCTGTCGGACTGAAAGTCCAACTCAACTATGAGTTAGATAGGTCGCAGAAGCCACGCTCATGACAAAGATCAATTCTCCGGCGACCAGCTGGTCACCGACGTGATGCATAGCCAACACAGCCAATCGAGCTTGGTCATTAGAATAGCTCGAGTCAATTGATATCAGTGTGATATAGATACCAATAGTCTTGGAACAATATGCCTTCAGTAGTGTTTGATGCCTGTTCCGAGAGCCAGTCTGTCAACGGTTGTACGGGCTTGTGGTAGTGTAATGGCTGTGATATCCTCGCCATAGGAGACACCTGCGTTTGTATAATGTTACGTTCCTATCGCTAGTTTTGTCCCCTCACTACAGCTGCTCTGGTAGCCGTACTTGACTCTCCAGTCACGGGTAACACTTCGATTTCAAAGTTCAAGTCGCATACCATGATGTCTCGATTATCGCCACCAGTATCTCCCTGGCTAGCTGTACTACCATACTAAGCTAAGTAAGAAATTCGCGGGCATCTTTACAGCGCTAACCAGTCCGTGCGTCGCTTAATAAGCATCATTTTGGAAGACACTTTGCGAGCAATGCGAGTCACTTGAAAGGACACGGCAGTGTCCGCTCGAACTATAACGACACCAATCCAGGAGCCTTACAAGGACCGGCAGATGGACTGGACTCCCAAGCCTTGAGCATGAGCTGATTCAGGGTTCTGTTCGTCAATTTCAGCTCTAGGTATACTCGGACATTCTAGCAACAGCAAATGCCGGTTGACAAATCATTTTGTTAATTTCGGTCCTCTCGGCCTCCGAGAGCATCATCGGTTCGAACTCTATTTCCTTTGCCGTGAAGCACAATCGTCTGACCCGTTTATATTTGCTTAATAATTTTTATTGCCCTCTGGCCGAGTACTACTGGAATGTTGAACGCCGATTTTCCGTGACTAACGAACGTATGAACTTCGGGGGTCTGAACTGTAATAGAGACAACTCAAATGCAAAACTCGCGTCCGCTATATCCGTGAGTGAGTCAGGAATGGCAGCGGCGCGGGGAAATCAACTACGTGCTTAGGATTTCCCCAGTATGAACTCTAACGGACTTTTTGGGGATACCGTCCACGACCACGTCGTCCCTCATGCCACCCTTTAGTTCGTACTGCCTCTTGTAGGTGTCGGATTCGAAGTCCAATTCGACCTCGAGGCAAGGGGCCCGCGCAGGGGCCACTTACAGACCGTACTTACGAGATCCACGCACGGTCTGCCCAATCTCCGGTTGGAACCTCCCTTTTACACCTTATGCAGAAGTTAATATATATCGATTTGACCTCTTCGTCACCCACGGTTCAAACCAATCCCCTGTGATAGGGATACCAACAGTAGGCCTCGGCCCCGATTCATGCCAGTGTCTATCCAACAAACGTTTGCGCAATTTTCGTTACGTCGTTACGTCGAAGTTGCAGGAAAGCGGGCGTCGTAGTGAGGACGCAAGGAAGCGCTGACTTGGGGAAGCTCAGCTTTTCGTCTTTGAATGATACGGTTGCTGTCGACCACTGTGGCTGTCCGGCTCGCGGAGAGCAGTTCTAGCCAATTGAAAGATGAGGCAATGCCTTTTGCCCTGGTGCTCGCGTGATAAGATATTTTGAGAGTGCCTGTGCGGTTGAGTAGTCCGGTGATTAATTGCTCTGTCATTTCCCGACAGCTTTTTGTCGTAAGAGGTACGGGCGTAAGCTTACAAGGCCTCATAGCTTTATACCTAAGTTGACCCCTTGGCACATTTGCCAGTGAACTTTAATGATACGTCAATATGTCTTATTTCTGCTATACCCTCACGTTTAACCATATGACAATGTCTTTGGATTTGGAAATCCTGCGGTCTCCATGCTAAGCGAATCTTCCGCATCTCAGGCGCTGACACGTTGTTGTCCAACCTTGGCAGCGAGCTCCAGGCCCTCGGCGACATCTCCAGGTTTAGAGAGGAATGGGGAATGAGAGGCTTTGCAAGAGTAAGTGAAGGCGTTGGGGCCGAGAAGCGAGGCCATGCCTTGCTGAGCGGCTAGGGGAAGTGCCTTATCCTCTTCGCAGAAGAAGAACATGGTGTCAATCTCGTGCCAGGGCTCATAGGTGACAATGTCGTCAAACACCTGGGCAGACTGATGCTGCAACTGCTCAATGGCCTTGCTGCGAGCCTCGGGCTCAACGTCGTGGTAGAACATCTCCTCGGGGTTCTGGGCGTAGACGCGTTGGCCCTGCGGTCAAGAGTGTAAACTTGGATTCGCAGACTGATGCGTTTGAGCGTGTCCTCATCTTACCTCGAACTTTATCCATAGCGGGAAGTCGCCTCCCAGCATCTCTTTCATACACTTACCCTTAGGCACGACAAAGGCACTGAGGTAGACAAAGGTAATAACGCCACCCTTTTTACCCTCCTTCATACGCTCCTTATAGCCGAGGCCTTCAACGGCGTTAGCTCCGACGAGACCACCGTAGGAGTGCACGACGAGCACAATCTCCTTGCCCTCGTCCACGAGCTTCTGAAGAACGACTCTAACAGCGTTGGCATCGTCGTTAATGCCCTTGGTTGGGGGCTCAGCGCCGACCGATGGGTATCTGACGGCCTTGACGGGGTAGCCACGGGACTCAAGGATTCGTTGTGCGGGCGAGTAGCAGGTCTCCCTGTGCCACGCACCAGGTGCGAGGACGAAGGTGGGCTTGGAAGGCGACATGATTCGTGATGTGATGGTGGCTGGCTGGCGAAAGAAGCGTGAGAAGTGGCTTGGTAAGGAATTGGGAGAAAACTGGGAAGCCTGGTCCATTGATTGATGGAAGAAGATGTTGTCATACCATTATATATGAGCGAGAACTAATTGCCGCTTTCGCCCCATCACGTCCCCTCGATAACTCCCCATCTCGACTGCCTTGGCTCGCGCAAGCAGCTGTAACCGGGTCTCGCGACCCCTGAGCAGAGCATCGCATCGTCGCACTCAATGCGGAGCATGTCTTCAACGGCGCTTCTCGGCGGGTCGCTATGTCAGAAAGGGTCTTGCCAAGTGGTGGTACGTGCGCATGCGGAAGATACAGCACTCAAGGGTAGCGTTCTGAGCAATCATGCCGGCTTGAGACACCTTGAATGGGCCACATCCGAGGATTTAGCGGCCCTATGATCGATTCTCGACAACAGCGTCCTAGCGGAGAGCGGAAGGCTTTATGTGGTATTTGCGGGCTTCATCTGGGCATTCCGAACTACAATCCATGTGTGATACAGAGGGCTGCTGGATGACAGGTGGTGATGGATGACTGGCCCAGCGTGCAATGATGCAGCCCCATACATCAAACGCTCATGGTAGCTTGAAGTGCCGCGCACGCCAACTCCGAAGTCGTAACAGGCCAGGCGGCGCAGGACACGAAGAGCTTTGTAGGTCGCGCTTAGAGCTACTGCAGCTTGAAATTGAATTGTGTCGGTGACGGGCATTGTGGCTGGATGGACAACATCATTTCCGACTTCTGTTTGACTTACTTGGAGTTTTGCGTTTTTTCAGCTTGAAATTGACTAATTCTGCTGCTGGGAGGGAATGACCGCATGAACTCTCTAAGAGAGTCCTCTGGGGCCGGTGGGTCAATTCAGCGGCCAAGGGCGCTCGCTGAGGCCGTTGATGGCTATACATAAGCGGGTACATCCTCAGCCACACGGGGCTATATACCAGACCTCTTACGTTACCTAGAATTTAGTTTATCTAATTTACTATTTATTTAGATTTTTATTTATTATAAAATTAGAAAAGTTTTTATAGTCTATATAAACCGTAACTTTATACTTAATTAAGTTTTTCTTATTTATCTTATTAACTTAAAATTACTTTTATAATAAAGTCCGAGGCGTCGGTCTTAACTTTAAAAGGTCGTTTTAAATTAAAAAGTATAATTATGAAATTAAAATTTAATTATATTTTTATTTTTAATAAATATTGTTTTATAATTTAAGTTTTAAATAAATAATATATTCTTTTTAGTTAGGTTCTTAAAAGGTTTAATTATGTTAGCATAGTTCTTAAAAAATCGTTAATAAAAATTAATAAAATTTAGAAAGGTTTATATGTCTTTAACGTTCTAGGGTATAAGCTAGTCCTTAATTATTTTTACTTTTAATAGTTATATATATATTTATCCTAATATAATATTATATTTAAGAAATTTAACTTTTTAAATAACGTATATAATAAACAATAAATTAGACAAGCGAGTGAAATATAGAACCGTAACTATATTATTTTAATATAATCGGGCGCTTTTCTTCTATAATTTATTATAATATACTAAAATAAAAAATCTAATACTTAACTTACCTTCTAAGCTATTTAAAGTTATCTAAAATTAAGTACTTAGGCTATAACTAAGATCTATTTAGTTAGTTACGTTATATTAACTTAGTAATTAAAGGGAGTACCGTTACAATATAATATTATACCGAACTTATATAATTTAACGGTTCTTAAAAAAGAAAAGCTAGTTAAATATATCCTTAATTTAAATTTCTAATTATTTCCTTCCCGGCTTTATAATATTAAAGAAATAATAAATCGATTATTTATTAATCGTAATACGCTCCTTATTAAGAAACAATAGGCTTCGAACTTTATTAAATAATAACTATAATTATAAATATATTATTTTTATAAGTACGATTATAAAAAGGCCTAATATAAAGATCTAATTATAATAAATATATAATTCTCACTTATAATAAATATAATTATAAAATATAATATTATAAACTTAAATATTTATAACTTTAATAAAACTAGTTTTATAATAAATTAAATCTTAATTAATATAGTTATAATTAATACCGAAAGGCATTTAAATATAAAATTAATATAGCTTAATAATTATAAATAGGTTATAGTTATTTAGGCTATTAGTTTATTAGGTTATAGCGTCCTACTATATATTATTATTATAGGCTAATATTATTTTTCTACTTAATATATAGAATTTAATTTCCTATATAATTAAGTTATTATAACGTTTAAAAATAGATATATAATAAATAAAGAAAGTTTAGATTAGGCTTAATACTTTAAATAATATATAAAACCGTATAAAAAGGGTTAATATTACCTCCTTATCATTAATAAATATAAGAATTATTATTTTACGGATTTTAAGCTTTTTTATAAAGAGAATAATATTATTACCCTATATATACCGGCTTATTTATCTTATTTATTCTAGCCCTTAAATATTAAATATTTTAGGCCTTTTAAAATAATATATAGTCGAAAAATTAAAGATAAAATACGTCGGGGTAATATATATATTATTAAAAAGGACTTTTTCCCGGTATTTTATAAGGCTTTTATATAAATAATTATAAAAAAGAATATCTAAAAAGGATTTAAAAAGGTAGAGTTTATACCTTTAAATATAAAGAATATACTTTCAAAACTTAATATAAAATTATATATTTTAACGCCTTTAAGATCCTTCTTAATAATACCCCTAATATAAACTTTTTAAATATTAAATAACCTAACTAAGGTATCTTTATAATTATAACTTATTAAAAATAAAATTGCCTATTATTAAAATAGCTCCCTAACTTCAATTATTAAAACTATAAAATATCTATCTAAGGGGGCTCGTAAATTTATATATTAAATCGCCTTATTAAGATTTAAAAACTAGATCCTTTAAAAGAAGAATAACTTACTTAATTAATACTAGAAGGCTAAAGGAATATATCTTAAATAAAAAGGAAGCCTAATTATAGCTAAAAAAAGGACTTTTAAATATAAAAAGAGGCTACGGCCTAAGTTAAAAAGGAAATACGCTAGAATAATAATTATTAATTAAGGACCGAAATAGGTTAATAGCACTATAATATCTATAGGAATATTAAATATAATATATAAACATATTAATTTAATAAAAAAATATTTAAAAATAAAGATCCTAAATAGTTTTATTAAATTAATAAAGTAAGTATAGAGATTTATTACTTTATATAATATAGTTGCGGTTCTATATTTCACTCGCTTATCTATTTCACTTGCTTATTATATAGGTTATAGTTAATAATATAATAAATCGTTTAATAATAAAATCCGATTATTTTAATTATAAAGAGTAAGTAAAGAAGTTACGTTTTTAAGGGAGGGCTATAAAGTTATAAAAGAAAGCTAAAGCTTATTAAAAGGCTTAAATTAAATTAAATAAGTCCTTATTTAAATTAAAATATCTTCGTTTTTAAAAGTAAATAATGTTTATAATAAGTCGTATCGTATTTAAGAAATTCCTTAAAGATATTAAAAATACTTTTTAATAGCTCGGGAGGGATAAATTAATAATATTTTTAAAGTTATTAATTAAGATACTATAATAATTAAGAATTTTAAATTCGATTTTAACTTCGGTATTTTTTAAGAAGTTATTAGGAATTCTAGAGGTTTATAATAGGTTCTTATATATTTTCCTTATATCTATAGTTTTTTTATTTAATTAAAAATCTTATATTTCGTTCTTAACTTTATAATTAATAATTTATTCGATTTTATATTTTAATTAGTTTAGTTTTATAATAATATAGTCGTTTATATATAAACTTTAAAGTATTAATTTTAAAAATAAGATATAGAATACTAAGTAATATTGTTACGGTACTAGGCATTAGTCCCTAGTAGGCCCGAACCTTAAGTACTTAGTAGACCCTTTAAAAGTTACGTAACCTCTAAACCACTAAGCCTAAAAGCCTAATATATTAAAATCTATTTACTATTCTATTTTTTCTTTCTTTATATTAAATTATATCTATTAAGTTAATATAATAACATTCAGACCTACCTTAAGTTCCTTATTATGATACTATTTAACGTTATTTATAAAACCATTAATTTTTTAAAAACGGAATAATAATATCTTAACTTATTAAACCTACTATACTGATTAATTATTCTTATTAAAAAAATACGTAAAATAAGCTATATAATAACCGACTTAATACCCGTATAAAATAATCGATATTTCTTAAATATATATGTGTTACGCTTTATATATAGTAAAATAGTAATAATGGTAAGATATCCCTTTTAAGATTTTACTATACCTTTACGGTAAAATCTCTAAGAAATACCTTAAGATTTTATAAAGAAATCCTAAGGAAATCTTTATAATATCTAGTAGCCTTTCGTTAAGAATTCCTAATAAATTCTTATAGGTTTTATCATAAGGTCTTTCATTATAATAATAGAGAAATTACAGTAAAATCTCCCTAATATCTATAAAAAATCATAATAAATACCCCTTACTAAAAAAAACTATTTCGTCCGTAAAATCTATAAAATAGCCGAAGTATACCGGTTATATTTTATAAATTATTTATTTATAATATATTAAAATTATAAAGAAGTTATATATATAAATAAGAGATTAAATAGAATAAATAATTACTTAATTAAATAAAAACCTTAATTTATTAATTTACCGGCTACTTAATATAATTAAAAATAGTATTAACTATATTTCTATAGTTCCTCCGTATATCTTTAGCCGAAGTATAGGTTAGGGGTTATTACTGCCTATTTAATATCGTTAACCTATTTAATATCGTTAATTATATCGATATTATTAATATTAAATAGAGCACTAACGTAAGCTAGTATAATTTCCTTTTTATTATTATACTTAATAAGATTATCTAGATTTAAATTAAAAAGCTAGGACTAGCTATAGTACTATATATATATATAAACGGTATTAATAATAAAATAGAGGTCTTTAACTAATTTATTTTTAACGGTATTAATAAGGGCGGTTTTATATATTATAATATAATCTTTATAAACTTCGGCGTCTATTTTAATAAAGTAAGTAATATTTATTAAGATCTTTAAATTATAAAAAATCTAGTTTAAAAGAAATCTATTTATAAGTTTATTATCGGCTATAAATAAACCGATAATAGCGTAGAGAACAGCGATTATATAGAGAATATTAATAATTCCCTCTCCTTTATAAACGAATATATAAAAACTAGGGCTTTAATTAATTACATTAACTAGGCTAATATTAGGGAGGCTAGCAAAGAGCTATTTAAATATATATTTATAAAATATATAGTTATTTATAAAGTACATAATTCGGTCCTAAAACGCTATAGTAAAAGCGGGGATCTTATTAAATTAAATATTCGTAAAAATAGTACGGGCAGCTATAAACGGGTTATATATAATAAATTTATCTTTATATAATATATAATATACTTTAATTAAGGTTTCGATAGCTTTATTATTATTAAAAAGTTCGATAATACTACGCTTATTAATAATTAAAAAACAGGTCTCGTTAATTATATTATTAATTTTATATAGCGCAATCTCTAAGCTATTTATAACAAGGTTAAAAATAAGTATATCGAATACCTCCTTTAAGTAAATATATATATCTAGGTACTAGATATATATAATTATTATATTACGGCTAGCTAGTCGTAGTGAGTATATTTGTAGAAGTTAAGGCTATAATACTAATAAATAGCGTATCGTAGTTATAGATAGCTTCCTTAAAGTTATATTTATAAGTCGTAAGGTAAGTAAGGCTTTAGTAATTAATCGTAGTTTTATTAAAAGGGTTTTTAATAAAGATAGCTAAAAGTAATTATAAGATCTAATATTAAGTTAATTATTATAGAAGCTATAGAAAGTCTATCCTTAAGCCCGGCTTAAATCTATCTTATATATAAGTCCCGTATATTATTTAAATAATTCTTTTATAGTTAGGACCGATATTACAATATCGGTCCTATAGGGATAGATTACTTTTGTTTTATTAGTCCTATTTATAAACTATTTATCGTCTATCAGTCCTTTTTATTATTACGTAACTTACCTATAATTTTTCCGACCTAAAAGGAGTTATTTTAAATCCGTTTTTCTATATATATAGTATAATAGCCGCTATAGGCCTTATAGGGTAAGACCCTAGCTTTATTATATATATTAGGTCGTAATATTAGCTCCTTTTCTTAAAGGTCTAGTCCTCTAGGCCTATAAATAGGTCGTTTATTCTTAAGTTAGGGAATTATTAAGTATTTCATTAAAATATACTAATATAATATTAAGTTAAATTAAAAAATCGAATTTTAAAGTAAAGTCTAGAAAGATAAAGATAAAGGATCGTAAGCGTTTTACTTTTTTAGAATTTATTAAAGTTCGTTCGGTTATTGTTAATATACTTTATACTCGTTGTTTCCGTATAAAGGTCCCGTATTGGTTTAATAAAGGTTCTTTTTATTATTGGATTTATATTAAGGCAAAGAAGTTTTACGATAGGGTATTAATGGTTTCGACTTATAAGGTTATTTATTACTTTTTTTTATATTTTTAACGTTTTTTTGTAGTTTAAAAACTCAATATTTAGTAATCGCGAAGCCGCTGCTTCCTCCTCCAGTTTAGCGGCGCGTCCCGTTCGGGCATGGCGCCCGCGCCGCTTTGCACGTGCACCCCTGTCTGCGCCCATTGACGCCGCCCATAAATACGGCGCCGCGCGCAACTTCCAACCTAGACCCTTTGTACTACCTACCTTTTCTTCTATTCCTTCCACCACAACACCGTTGCTCGGCTTCCCTGCTTCTCCTGAGTCGCGCCCATATCTGCAGGCGATGCGACCCGATTCCTTGCACTGCTGCCTTGGTCCCGTCGTGCCATAATCTTGTCTCAAGCGCTTTCTTGTCAAGGTTTCTCTGACGACCCAGGCGTCCTCTCCGGCCCTTCCTGCCTCTGGTCTGAATTTCATTTTGCATTGCGATACGATGAGAGTTTTCTGACCCAAAAGTAGGAGATCCAAACGCTTGCAAAAGGGAGAAGATGACCCAACGGAGTGCGTGATCATGAGAGGCCGACTGAAGAGCATCGTCGTGCACTGCATCGGCCCTCTGTGTGGTAACTGCACGACGGGCTCCGCTCGTTGCGCACCTTGATGCCTCGAGCTCATCTCGGTTATTGGGCTCGACACACCGCCAATGCCCATGCCCTGTCCCCTTACTATCACCAGGCGGCAACTTGGTGGTGCAAGGGGGTGGATCAGGCAGCTAGTTTGGTCTTGGTCGCGGAGCATGGACTGACATCGTCATTGCACCTTCACGACCTCGTCATATTCGGTCCGACTCTCAAGATGTGCGCGTTGAATACCCGATTCAGGCTACGCTTTGGCACAGTTGGATCACAACGGTTGTGGCATAGCGGGCGTCGTTCGTGTCTGCCTTGCTGTTCTGCCTCGGCAATGTCCCTGTCTTCCAACATGTAACGCCTCGGAGAAATGGAATGGCATCTCAGACGGAGATAGAGCCTGTTTGGTTCCCACGATGGCGTCGCTCACTGCGGAAGTTGTCTCTGAAACCCTGTCCGCCCAGCGGCTGCTCCGAGAACTATTGAGCGATGCATACGGAACTCAGGGAAGCCGGTCTCAGGTTAACTAAGTATCTATGGGGCGAGAGCTCCTAGTGACCCTGATTGGCAAGAATACGATAACAGCTGCGAACTGCGGTGCGATAGATGTGCCTGGACAGTTCAGACGCTGCATGCGTACGTGTTCGGGATCAAGGAGGACTCTTGGCGCGCTCGGCAGTTCTCCTTTTCGGACAATACGGGAGCCTTTGATGGTTTGCACTTTTCGCTGCGTATCGACTACTTAAGCGAGTAAGTTAGCCTACTCAGCTTCGACACTTTCATCTCTTCTATACATCACGTTCATAAGCTTCCCAACATTCTATCGAAAATGTCCATCGATCTTGACAACATTTTATTCTATGTGCCTCCTGCACCATCTGTGCCTTATTCGGCAGTCAAGGCCACAAATACCCAGAGCCTCAGTCCATCTTGTCCGACCACTGAGAGAACCAAGATACCTTTGTGTGGCGCGTTGATCTCGGACGATGAGACTACAAGCCACATTGAGGATAGGTTTACTGTGTCATCTCAACTCCATCTAGAGCCAACTATCGACGACACACCCGCCCCTGAAGGCATGGACCATCTATTCTCTGACTGTTGTCCTGTCTCGAGCGATACTGGCCATGGCCCGGCAGAGAAGTCGGTAGCAGTGGACGTTACCCAACGAGAGAACCAGCTTGAGCCGGGAGCTTGGTCTTCGAACGATCTACCAATCTCATTGCCCTCTGCAGCATCCGGCCACTCCACCTACATGCCTGCCGTGCCTCCTAGCCCTCAAAATGTTGAGACAACGACCAACCCGACTTTCCCCGAGACTTTAATCGACACTACATCGGGGGCCGGCTTTGAGCCTTCTGATAAAGAAAGCCCTACCAACTTCACTGGGCAGCAACGACGGCCTCCAACAAGTCAAGCGGCCGGTGATGGTTTTCTGACTTGGCTGCAACCTCATCAAACCATACCGGCCAAAAGTACGAAAGCCAGAGAAGCTCCGGAGTCCCCTAGCCAGAAGTCCAACCCGATATTATGTCCGTCTTCGACAGAAACTGAGCCGCCATTCTCTGCGAGACAAGATACGCTCCACTATACTCACCCTTCCACACGCCAACCTATCCTGCCAGAAGAAATACGTCATACGACGACGAACATCGGCGCCAGAGGAAGCGACCTAGCCTTGGACGACGCACCTGATCCACAGATTACAGGTACACCAAGCTGTTCTAGCCATTGGCTACCCTCGACGGACCAAATGCATATCGATACTGAGACGAAAGCTCCAGGCGCCTCCCCGCTGCCGTCACCTCGAATCCGTCACCGAGTCCGTAAAACACGGCTTCCTGCAGGCGCTTATGCTGAGCCTGACTCGGATCCCGAATCTGGTGATGAGGATGGCGCTAAACGAAACAACGACGACAGAACTCGGCCAGAGCCCCCGGGCGATGACGGTAGTTCTGGCCAACGAGGCCAGTCAAGACATGAGCGTCGCAAAAGGGACCATTCCCTAGAGATTATAGGGAAAAGCAGGGCTCTCAGACCACGAAAGGCGCCTTCAAGACCATCTGTGGGAACACGAAGTAGGTCAGAGCTGGTTGCAAAGCATACGAGGGCAAGCGGAATAATAACTCCGCCAGTGTCTTGTGCTTCTTCTGATGACGAACCGGGCCCCGAAGTTCTCTTTGCGCGTTATGATGAGTTTTCGCTCCAAAACGCAGTTCTTAAGCGAACAGTTGAGGGATGTGTAATTACATACCAGTTGCAATGGGAGCAGCCTGCAGAAAGACAACTGCAATGTCATTCCTCAGGCAGCCTAGGCTTGAGGCCTTCACCGGGAAAGCCAAGCTCTCCAAGGCAGCCCTCGAGACGCCGAGGTCCGTTTTCAAAGCATGAGAATGAGCTCCTTATTCAATTGAAGGGAGAAGGCCTCTCCTGGAAGGAGATTTACAACGGGTTTTCTGCCTCCTTTCCGGGTCGCTCTCTAGGGACGTTGCAGGTTCACTTCTCTACCAAGTTGAAGAGACTGAGGACTAGCTGTTGAGACAGTATGTAAGAGTAATAGAAAAGATTGTACTCGAAATAAGAAGTATCTCTACGAGATCTCGGTGTCAAGGAAACAGGCCGGTGCGCTAGTCTTTACTTTGTTCAAAATCGCCACCTCATATCGCTGATGAACTAGTTATATTCGACATGATAGGATGACACGAAGCTACACACTTGCTTCGAGATGAGCTGACATCTTGAGGGCCAGAAAAGGCCTAACAGGCGCATAGACATAGAACGACGTACACCGTGGAGGATGCGGATGTGCCCATGTACTCTAACTGCTTCGAGCTGATGTCGTCCACCGGTGGGTTAATTATTACCGCCGCTGCGTCGACGTGGCCGTTGATGCTGCTTCCGTCGGTGTAGATGCGGACTACCCCCGGCTCTGTGGCGCCATGCTCCTTGATTGCGTCATTGGTGGTGGTGTTTTTTCCCATTGTAACTTCTTGCCTACTAGGAACGATCGGGTAATCAAAAGAATGCATTTTAATACTATACCAGTAGTAAGTAACGACAAAAGAATGGCTGCGTACGCAGAAGGGTGCGCCAGCGGACCTTCGTACGCATTGCTCGTCGTGAGACTAGCTGCGTACGCAGAAATATGCTTCAGAATGGCTGCATACGAAGAAGGGTGCGTCAGCGGACCTTCGTACGCATTGCTCGTCGCGAGATTAGCTGCATACGCAGAAATATGCTTGAGAATGGCTGCGTACGCAGGAGTCTGCTTAAGCAGCTTCACCAACGCAGCTTGTACAGTACCACCTACAAACACGCACGATGTATTACGCTCGGCGGCAAAGCCGAAAAAGGCCACTAAAGCCGACTACATGTACAGGCTAAAAAGCGTGATCAGTCTCCAGGATCCCGTTTCCTTCCCTCGCCTGCTTACTCCCAGGCTACAGTTAGGCTAATAATCGGAAATGGGCTTACGAGGGAATCGTCTCCATTTGAAAAGGTCCGTTCTGGGCTCTTCTGCTTATGAGGTACATTGACAGACAAAAAGCAACCGGCAGATAAGCTGCAGTACTTACAAGTCCGATTATTGCTCTTCAATCAGCGCGAAGTCGCCCGGGGTGATAGATGCTTATGCTGACTCAAAAGCCAAAATCAGCTTGCGCCAATTTCGGCTGTGGAGGTACTGTGGTGATTGGGGAAGTACCTGCATGTGCAGTAATGTAGCCACGAAACACAACCCCACCAACTATGACGGCATAGGGACCCCTCGGTCTTATTCGCGCAATCTAACAACCCCGCACCCGCCTTCAGTCTCTGTCAATTTGACCCCATGGCGCGGGGTTCTGCTCAGACCCCTAAAACGATTTCTTGAGTGTCCTTGTTGGTGCACCAGATGCCTGTTCCCCGGTTCCAGTCCAGCTCCTCCGCAATCCTGGAACTCGGTCTCGCAAATGCCCAAATACGGATTCCCAGGATGCACGATTTGATAAATAGAAAGTCGCCGGTTCGTGGTTCAGATATGCTGCCGGTACCTTCACTTTCAGTCGACAATTTAATGATTTCCTCTGACTGCCGCCCATCACTGGCGACCTGTTAACGTGCCAGGCTCTTTCTTGCACCATGCAAACATCGCTTCTGCTAAGCCCGCTTGTGGAAGGGTTGATTGTAGAATACGCGAATGTGATGCATGCGCAATAAATGATTCGTGTAAGGCATTTCGTTGTAGGGTATTTCGTTGTGGCATTCCGCTGTAGCATTTCGTTGTAGCATTTCGTTGTAGCATTTCGTTGTAGCATTTCGTTGTAGCATTTCGTTGTAGGGCATTTCGTTGTAGGGCATTCCACTGTGGCATTCCACTGTGGCATTCCGCTGTAGGGCATGTCCGTTTCGTTGTGGCGTGGGTTCGACTCGTAAGCACCGGGAGAACCTAAGGGCCGGTGAGCAGAGCCTACTCAAGCGGAAAATCGTGCCGCCGACACCTGTGATCTGCTTACGTCCACGCCCACAGTAGTAAGGTTACACTCGCTGCATTACCAATCGGCAATAGACTCCCAGTCATTCAATTTTCACGTGACCCAGTGCGTGGCATCGTCTCTTTAGCCGGGCACCACAGAACGTGATGACCAAGCCCACTATTGCCCTACGAAAGATCGATGACATGCTCTACAGAATCAACCCAATCTCACGCGCATTGAGTGCTAGCCCTCGGGCACGTTGCGATCGAAACCCTTGAACTAGAAGCCCGGTTGGTAGACTGCAGATTGGCTGCGCTCTTCACAGGATCCGGCGTTCCGCACAACCTGTTCGAGGGATCCCTTCCCGACGACCTGCCCGACGACCTTACCGACGTCCTTACCGACAACCTTACCGACGACCTTCCCAACGACGAACGAATGAGGGAACCCGAACCAATTAACGCCGGACGTCTGGCCCGAGCGCTGACCCTCTCGTTGGTATGGATCAGGACGAATCAATATTTTGGACGTCTCTGGAAGCCTCGGACTGGGTTGCTTTCGGCATGCGGGTTCTGCATCAAGGTCAAACCATATGCGAATCTGGCCGAGGCACACACTATGCAGTTTGTCGCCCAACACACTTCTATTCCCGTCCCTAAAGTGTATTGTGCCTTTGTTCACCAAGGGTCTACGTACATTGTGATGTGCAAGATCAACGGGCAGATGGCATGGCTGCGCTGGAAGGAACGTTCGCAGTCATCCCAACGACGGATCCTCGAGCAGCTGCGTGGCATGGTTGCACAGCTACGCGCTATTGCCCCAACAGAAGGCGTCGGTATCGCTAATATTGATGGTGGCCCTATTTACGATTGTCGCTTGCCTTCAAAATGGTTTTGGGGGCCCTTTGCTACAGTACGGGACTTTCATAAGGAGCTTGCTAATGGTGCCGACCTTGAAATTCGTTATGAGAATCAACCCCCAGATCTGGATGAACTCTTAACTTTCTACCGCCAAGCGAACAACAAACTAGTCTTAACACACGGAGACTTAAGCAGCTTGAATATCCTTATACAGGGAGATGACGTCGTTGGCATCGTTGATTGGGAAACAGCAGGCTGGATGCCCTCATACTGGGAGTACACGTCTGCATGGTTTGTGAATCCCCAAAACCCGTTTTGGCAGCAAGAAGTAGATAAATTTCTAACGCCTATGCCGTATGAGCTGAGGATGGAACACATACGTCGTACATACTTTGGGGCAACATGAGCTAAATAACAACTATATCCTTGCGGGTTCTTAACATGTGTCTTCCTTTGTTGTAATAGTATTTACAGCTATGGTGATAGTTCTCTGTTATCCAGCATGTCCCAGGTCGGTGCTTTAGTAGGGTCATAGTCCGAAGTACCATCAAATCGATGCTCAGCCTTCTTCTTTTCAATATACCACATAACTGTGTCCCGTACTAACTTCCAGTTGTCAGCGGATGTGCCGAGAGCATTGCCGTCTCTTAACGCTGTCTCGAAACTCTCCTTCGCCCATCCGACGCAGTTCCAGCCTTCAACCTCTGGCCGAAGCGGCGTATCCTCGAAAATGGATTGAAGTCGGCTTTTATCCTTGACCTTGGCGATGACGACGCGGATTAGAAGCATGGATGTAGGCGCCAGGGACGTTTCACGGTTCTCATATACCCAGCGCGACTTTGGCGTGGGGGGAGTGCCCTCGAAAGTCATGGTCTCTTTGGCATGAAACCGTCTCCCATGACTGTTGACGGACTCTGTTTTGGGCCCGACGATGAATGCCCAATGGTATCTGAACAGTTGTCAGCATTGTTCCACAACGCCATAGGTAGGAAAAGCCAGACGTGTCTTCAAGACCCGCCATCTTTGGTGCGCCGCCACGGGCATACAGGGCGATGTACAGGCGATCCTTATCGGAGGGCATCGTGGGTTGGGTGTTGCGAGTGAATTGGAAATATAAGGTATTGCTCAGAGAGATAATTGTACTGTAGTAAAGGATCAGAACGACGCAAATAAAGTGAACAATGTTTGACCCTTGCTAGCAGTTAAATACCGAACGTCATGTCGAGCGAGGTTCTAAGCGCTGGCTTTTGATGTGTATGACATGATCAAGAGGTGCCAAGCCTCAGAGGTGATGGCCCCTGGCGGCACGGAAGCAGAGATCATTGGACGAGAAGATTACCGAACACTCTGCTGAGACGAACAGGTGGATGCCATCAGTATAGCTTCTGATACCTTCCCACCTATGATCGTGGACCACAGACCCGCTCTTACTACAGGCATCACTCTCATTCATTCCGAGTAACCGCTATCCCTTATCAAAAAGGGTAAGATCTCTTCTGTAGGCGCTAGGGAGCATTGAACGTGTTGAGGCCGCTTCTTACATAAAGTCTTAACAACATCACCAACCAAATGGCGCGCGCTCTCCTTCGTACGTATGACTAAATAATACGGTCAAACCAGACGAAGCACGGGATATGTCTGTTCTGCCACCGGGCTTTGGCGCATCGACTTCTGCAAGGGAAACGCCTCACTTCAACTACCAGGCTGATTCCGGAACCTCATCCCTCACAGTCAAGACTGAGCCATCTTGTGCAATATCGGGGGATTACATAGGCTAGAACAAAGATGAAGACAGAGAAAAGGTTTAGGCTGACGAGCGTGAGACGTAGGGTGCGTTGACACTGAGACTGACACTAGAGCTTTCCATTGTGTGCTTAACTAAGTTACTCGGACCAAAATTCCCGTAGGTACTGGAGACAGTGGCGTCTAGATAATTACCCTTAGACGATATGAAATGTCAAGCTATCTCGGATGGGCAAGAACAGCCTCGAGCTGATAGTCAATGCTATAGATTCTGGCTGTCCTGGTTGGTACGCGGACGCCACCGAGCGACCCATAACCCCAGTGTTTTCTAACTCCTAAATTAGAGTTTTGGAGCGCTCCAGAAGTTGCGGGGGACTAACGTAATGTCCGGACAGCTGTGCTCAACTCATCCATTACATCCATCCATTCTTGGCTTTGCTGCTGGTTCGTAGAGACAGACCAGCATTTCTCGAATGGGTGTCCAACATAATGATAAAACTCAGACAACAATTGCTTACAAGAAAGTGTTGTTTGATCAAGTACTTTCCAAGGCTGCCAGGGATGTTGCCAGAATCCATCCTACAGTTCGTCAGCAGGTTATAATCAAAATAGCTTATTAACCCACAGGATCTTCAAAGCGATTCCAATAGATGTTGCGTCCTGCATCCACCTCTCGCACATGTAATAAGAAGAAGTAAATCAGGATAGTGACAGGCAAGTCTTCTTCCCGCACTGATTTCCTTGGTTTGTTGAACTGTATATAAGAGTCCATGTCCTTCACATACTTCTCAAGTATGTGAATGACTTGGCTCTGGACCATGCGAGGGACTGGTATCGAGTTGCACCATGGTGATTCCGAATCCAATACTTCAAACATGCCCAGATGCTCTGAGCCGGAAAACTTTAGCCGCAGTCGCATGAGTCGAAATGCGGTGTATAGTTCTAAACAAGCTGCGATCATGTAATGCTATACTTGTCAGGTCTCGTCGTGCGCACCAGTGGTATACATACCGCTCGAAGACGTTTTGCAGCTGCGAAGAAGGGCTTTAGAGGAGTGTTGCTGCGGAGGACCTCCTCGATCGCTTGCGGAATGCAATTTTGGATATACTGCTGGATGCTGCCCATTTGAGTAATGTAATAGGATGTTGTCTTAAGGAAATGCCATCCTCTTGCATCCTTGACGAGGATCCGCGTATGATTGGCGATGGAAGACTTGAAGACCTGACAAGATACTAGTAACTCTGGCCCCGAATCAAAGTGCCGCAAAGAAGCCGGGTGATCAGCGTTTGCCTGTACATAGTCAAACCCAAGTAGTCTTCGTTCGTACTCTTTGTCCTCCCCTGCCTAACGTTAACTTTGACCTCAGCAGATACAATTTTCATTTTGGCTTACATTTTGTGAACGGTAAAATAACTGAGATATTCGGCAGGCACTGAACGATTGTGATAAGGCTTCCAGTACAGCCTTTGCACCTGTACTCATTTCTAGTGCGTTGACACTGCAGCTTATGAGTCGCTATTCAACTGGTGATGGGTATGTAATCGCACCTTTCTTTTCTTATCGGCGCAAGCAATGCACTTGTATCTGGTAAGGTCGTGACTCTCAGGGATGGCTACATCCATTTCTGTTGGGATAGGAGGGAATGAAGCACACGAGGGTATTATGTCCCCAGTTGGGGATTTTGGCGGTGGCGTGACAGCCCTTGTCATGCTTTGGAGCCGACTTCTCTCAGGCTTGTTGTTCTATTTTGTTATAAGATATCAGAGGGAGGCATTGAGATGAAGTAGGTATTCTCTCGTTGGACGAACGTTGTAAACAGACGCAAGTGAGGGGTTCATGCAGTTTAATCGGTTGGTTCATTGATTGATTGATTACTACTGGACTTATATCAGGTGACCTATGAGCTCATTCGTGATTGGCTTAAGACGCACAGGCCTTGTTGACAAATCAAACTATCCGTTCAGTTTTTCAGACATCTTCGGCACACGTACGGTTTCCCTGGATCTTTTGATTGTTTGGCTCAGACGACTCAACCTCATAGGCAACCTCCGAATTTGCTAGTTATAAGGACCATCGGGGATCCTAGTAGCGCATTTAAGCCAAATGATCTGGCCTCCGACCTTCATTCCGACCGGCCAGCGCTTGGCCCCGCGCGCTGGATCAATCTTTCGATAGCTCCTTCAAATTCAGCACATGTATCTGCAGCGCATCCTACGGCGGATATCTTGAATAAAGATAAGTCACAGCTCGACCGATGTGTTTTTTCTTTTCACTAACCTCTTCATAGCATCCCGTGATTGATTTCAAATAGCTCTCTGGGGTTACGTTCATTCTCCATTTGGCTTCTTTGGAGGGCTTGTCGCTTTCGCAAGCGAGCGATGGCTTGACATAGATTGAACAGTATGTTTCTTGTACCTACTGATGTGAGATTCCGTGTATCTCAATTGGATGGCACGTACCTTTCTCTCGAATTCTTGCAATTGTTCTAAAGTTTTTGGAAAACCCTGAACCAAAGTCCAAGACGATGATCCTTCCCCGACTACCTCTCGGATACTCTCCTCCAGTATCTCTACTGCTAGAGTACTCGGTACCTCAAAGCCCTCTGCCAAGCACGTCTTCAAAAAGTGTGCGTGGACAAATGTGTTGTCTTCAGACTTGCGTGTCAGGGCATTGTCAAAACACACCTGATGAAATCCGTCTTTCCGGGCCTGTAGAGTACACAGTTCTCCGACATGGTCAACACTACCTTTGGCACGTTAGAAAAGAGCAAAGAGCCGACGATATTAACCTACCCATAACAAAAATCAGCGGCAACTGTTGTTTGCGCTTGCTGAAGTGGGCTTCTCTCTCCCGTTGGACCAAAGCGTCCCAATGTTTCGCTTCAGGGGCTTGAAGTTGCTTTCGAAGGCTTTGAAACTCTTCAAGGCCCTTTTCTGCACCAAATGTTTGTTCTTCGTACTCTTTCGCCTGAATAAGGCATTCCAGCTTATCCATTTGCTTCATCCATCGACCTTCTTCAGTGCGTCCTTCCTCGTAGTCCAACCATGCGTTCTTTAGTTCATCTGCCAGCTCCGGATAGCCCGGTTCCAAGAGGCGTTCAATCCATTCAAAGCCTCTTGTCTCCAGTTTTCTTTTCTCGGCTAAACAGGTCAATGTCTTGAGATTGCTTTTCAGGCGGAGGAAGAGTTACCCTTCGGGATTTCGGCGAACTTAGGTATGTCTCCCGTATAGGACTCCGCCATGTCATGAACCAAACCTATGTACATGCATCTCATTCGGTCCAGTGGTTCCTTGACGTGATGTTAACGGAAGATACCTTAAGGGTTTAGGAAAGAGCATACTGGCGCGAAGAGAGCCATAGCTGCCAGTCGCCAACTGTGGCTCGCAACACTTTCGCAGTTAGGGACAAATCTTAGCCATCCTGTTCTGGGCGTGCGTTTCAGACTTCCCAATTGATACAAAAAGGGTAATGGCGACTTGGCCAGAGAAGTTTGAAAGTCATCCATCCTCGGTGTTTTTGGCAAAGTGAGATGGAAAGTCCTATGAAATTGGAGGCGGATGTACTTGAAAAGCCTGGAGTGTTCAACGGCGGGGTAGCGTGGCGGTGACGCCAGTGTGGGTCTATGGAGCGGGGTAGTTGATGTTCACCGCAGGTGCCATAATTTCTCAACTCTCCAGCAATATCCTATGCAAACAGGGCCTCATTACGCCTTGAACCGGCTTTTATCAGCACTCCACGATGGAAGAAAAATCTCTTGGTGAGGCGGGACCTATTCAGGCGTTTTCTGCAGTTCGGCTTACAAACCTTAGAGCACTCAGACCTTTGGACAGTTCAAAGAGCGCGACCTGTCGACGAGCTACAGCTTGCCCTAGATTCGGTGCTCGGTTACTTTCACCTACTTGGCAAGTTGAAGACAACCAAGCGCGAGGGATGGCGCCGCCATGGAATCGAGTAGGAGTCAGTGCTATAGATTGAGGGCTCAGCTGACAATCCTTAGTCACGGCGAATCGATCGCTGACCATTGTCACCGGATGGCAATGATGGCAATGCTTGCTCCCCAGAATCTTGATCTCCAAAAATGCCTCAACATGTCGCTGATCCACGACGTGGCGGAGTCCATCGTTGGCGATATCACACCAATGGATGCTGTATCGAAGACTGAGAAAAACAGACGGGAGGCCTTAACGATGAATCATTTCCGCGATACACTCGGTCCAGCTGGCGCCCTTCTGTGGGATTGGTGGCAGGAGTTCGAGGCCGGAGAAACACCCGAAAGCAAATTTGTCCAAGACTTGGATAAGATTGAGCTTCTCCTCCAAATGGTGGAGTACGAAAAAGAGGGGAAATGCAAGACTGACCTAGGCAGCTTCGCAGGCGCAGCGACCAAAATCAAAACTCCAGAGTGTAAAGCATGGGCTACAGAGATCCTGAAAGCCCGTGAAGGCATTTGGGGAGACAAGGAGCATGTTCGGGGTGAGCTTGGAGAGGAAGGAGGCATATCAAAGGAATTCAAGAAACAGCAAGATGATTACTACTCTGAGACGCGTTAGGTGGGCAAAGGCACGACCTTATCTTCGATCATTTCCAATATCTCGTAATCGCCTTCTGCACGCATTCCGTATGTATGGGCAATGTCCAGCTGGTGAATTAGAGCCGTCTGGCAGCGCACATAGAACCCTCAACAGCCGGTATCACCTCCATGTTGAAGTGTTATCTTTTGTTTAAGTCTATTCTGGCCAGCACAGTTCGGTTTTTGGTTGCAAAGAGGCTTGAAATTCCTTGGAAAGTACATTGAACTTTGATTAATACTATTCACTCTCTCTATTGAATGCGCGACTTCCTAGGTCGATGAGCCGTCGGACGCCAAGCAGGTAGTATTACTGATGCTTCATCATTTCGTGGTCTGCCGCCATTTTGGCATTCACCGGGCCTGAGCAATTGACCCTTGTCAGGCGGAGGTGGAACAAGGAGAGCTATATTCGGATCTAGTTTTGATCCACTGTTAATATTTGTAGTTGTTTATTGTGCGGGCCTTAGCATAGCACCCATGTCTGTCAGAAACGAGGACGGCAGGAGATCCGGGCGGACTGGTCCTCCATGAACCTTTAGGTCGTATCGACCCACTGTTAACGTTTGTGTTTGTTGATTGTGCGGGCCTTAGCAAAACATCCATGCTCATACCGCTGCAGCAAGACACCTTGGTCAAGATCCGCGAAGTGCTTGGCGCAGGTACTTCCAATAGCCAAGCGGATACAGTCTCGTCCGAAGTTTCGGCGAACAGGGGTCCTTCGGAAATCATTGGCTAACCCACCTCCAATGTGTCTACTAAGTATGCTCGTTATCCAGCTGCGGCTCACTTGCATCCACGCCAGAGGGTGGCCAGGATAACACCGGTCAACTTCACACCATCTACTCATTCAAGAACAAGAAATTAATTCTGATTAGTAGTACAGTACGGCAAAAGAACACCTTGTACTCAATGAAAACGTCACAGGTCAAACTCAACTTGACTGAGAGATCCTGCTGCACAATGCAAGCAGCCTGAATCGAACCGCGAGCTGACTAGTTATACATGCTTCTTTTGCCGACGAACCCCTGCTGCATTGGCCCCTTGATTCCCCGGATGGCTTCTCCTCAAAGTATAACAAGCAAGGCAGCCTTGGGAAACCGCTTGGTTCGCCTGGTTCGCCATGCAACGAAGCGATACCATTCATCTCATTATGACCACCCACAAAGAATATCGGCCAATGCACGAAGCGGAATTAAAGGTTTACGGTGCCAAATACCTAGAGATCAAAGAAGAGAAAGAATCGCGTTCAGCGGTATATATGAGAGTCAGCGAAACAGAAATTCGCATCGAACTGTTTTATGAGGACATTGTGATACCCAAAGCCGAGTTCGACTTGGCCATGGGCAAGCATGGACAGAATGCAGTACTCCGACATACTCTCCGACGCAAACACAAAAGGCTGGGGCAACATTCAAAAAAAAAGGATCGACTCGTCACCGCAAGATACGAATTTCGACACCCGGGCGCAACAACGAAATAAGAAGGCAAAGTGAAGGAGGAGCAATCAGTCCTTGGTGTCTTGATGGCAAGGGTCTTTGGCGGACAAACACGGCAGGCAGATGTTGAGAAAATGAAGGGTTAGAGCACCATTAGCAAAAGCCAGGATTTGAATAGTGGAACATCATCCGCCAGTAACCTATACCACCGTCTAGCTAGTCAGTTCCATATCGTTCATATTCGTAGCTAGCTTTGCAACGTCACCTTCTGTGTGCGCGATAACTGACTTGGGCGAATCGGGGTTTGCTTGGAAATGTAGGCCGCCGGACAATGAGACACACTTGAATTAAGGAAACCTTTCCTGCAGTTCTTTGATGCTGTTCTCAGCGATATTCGTGACAGAATCAACACTTCTTAAAGCCCCTTGGTAACGGATTCCATCCATTCTCCGATCTCAGTGCCGTCGATTTCACACTGATCAAAGATCGTCCACGGGAATCATTTCACACATAGGTAGTATATATGTTCACCTGCAAGGTGACAGGCTAGCCTGACACATGTTGTTAACCATTACATTTTCGCCTTGTGATTCTCGCTGACCACAAAGCAGAGACCTTGTTGGCCTCATGCAAGGTCGTTCTGTAAGCGTAGTGACTTGTAAGTACATAAGCCATTCGGTACTCCACATGCCAAGGGCACTCACTACCTTTTTCTCATTGGTTAACCCTCTCATGCATTCGACTGGGCAACCCATTTTCGCCAGCCCCAGCCTCTTTTTGACATACAGCTTGCACCTGCATCATTTCTGCCTATTTTCTGGAAGTGGTGTGTCTCGCAAACCACCGGAGCCTCGCCAACGGTCTGGTCCTGGCCTAATTGCTTATCAGGCAGTTGAAAGAGGTCCAGCAAATCCATTTCAAGCACCGTGCAGCGTCTGGTGGTGTGCTCCGGTGAGTCAATAATTCCTAGTTAAGATCCCTGTTCACACGAAGATTATTACATTCTCTCACATCTCAGAATCCTAAGACTGGTTTAAAGGGTTAGCTCAAACGTGGTGGCGCATGTTCCGGCCGCCTTAAGCAGTTGGATTGGAGGTGATAGATCGCCTGGACAATCAGTTTTGATTCCAGGTTTCTATCTGATATCCTTCCTCAATCTATAAAAGGGCACCTCAAAAGCTGTCAAAGGGCCTTGATTAATGAGCAACTCAAGAGAACACACAGGCGACCGAATCACCTCATACCTCGCACCATGGCTATGGCCGACGTCATGACGAGACCAGTTTGTCCAGGTCTCCTCCAACCCCTTACCGAGGATGACTTGAAAGACTCCACTCTTCTGTAAGTTCACCTCCATTCCCTTAGCTATGAACCAAGATTAGGCTGACTTGATGTCCTCGATTGAAGATACAACAGCCTTCCGCGTATCCATTCGGATATGCAGGTTGATGTTTTTCACGTCACCAAACTGCTGGAGATTATCAAGAAGCACAACAACCATGGGAAGCTCGGCTTGCATTTGCTTCATAAACACGATGACATCGCCAATGGAACCATTCGGCTTGAGTCGGACCTGGGTGTGGTGCCTGGAACATGGAATAGGGCTGCTCAGATCGACTCCATTGACATCGGGGGCATTCATCCTGTTACATTCAGGAATATTCCCCAGAAGAATCGGCTCGTTCCGTTCGAGTTCGCCAAAGGACCTCCATTGATCACTCTCAGTGAACAGGACAATGATTTCCTCGTAGAGCTCAGCAGCTATCTCGATATGCACTCCCTCAGCGACAAACTCGCCCTTGAAGTCACTCCTTACGGAGCAGACAGTCAACGCCAGGAATGCACTGCTGAGATTGAGGTGGACGGGGTCGGTACCGTCGTTCTGCCAAGGTCTATGGTAAACAGTGAGGACTTTCTTCCCACCGGCTGGTTCACTCTCATCCAGAATGGCGACAGCGACAACCCCCCTGCTGGCCAATCTTGGGCAAAGGTTGTCAACGGGTCTCACAAGGTGTTCACTAACAAGTCTGTCGGAACCCCAGCTGAGTTGGTCAACGAGTTGTCCGGAGCAGGAGTCACCAGGTTCTAGGCCGTTCCAAACAAGTATGGATATCGGACGTCTTGGGGTGATTTGTTCTCTTTTGATTCATAGGCTCGCATCACAGTCACTACATTCTTAATTACCTCCTTGTATATCGGTCATTACCGCTAGAATCACATAAGCAATACACAGTGCCAGTCAATACACAATATCGCACTGTTTCTATTCTGCTAGAAACAAGCGTCACGTGCCTAGGGGAGGCAGAGAGCCTCGAGGTACACGAGCCCGTGATCTCCCTCTTTTAAAGGCTTGGCTTCCTTGTTTTCAGGAGCCCCATTGAATCCGTAGGCACGAAACAAACCAAACATTCTCCCAATTTCGATCGCCTGCCGATCGATATCCAACACCTCCCCAGTGACACCATAGAATGTTTCCCAAAATTTCTGCCGGAAGTAATGGTGATCGGGATGAAAGAGCCATGATGACGAGGTTTGAATGCCCAAGAGGGTTTCGAGGCCCCAAAGCGACGTACCAAACGGGGCAATCTTGGCGTCTGTCCAGTCAACAATACCAGTAATCTGTCCCGTTTCTTCGTCCACGTGAATGTTCATCTCTAACAGATCATCATGGTTGATTACCATGATGTACTCGGGTCGAAAGAGCAGCGGGAGCGATTGGCGTATCTCGCCCAGCTTCTGCCGAAATCGCTCGGGCAAACTCTGAGAAAGTCGATTGAGGACCGAAGAGTAATGGGCGAACAACTCTTCAGTATCGTGCGATGTTTGACGGAAGAGTGGCTTGTTAATCCACGCAGAGGCAAAAAATCTAATAATACGGTCAAAACCCGAGGCTGTAGGGATATGCGTTAACGAACCTCGCTAGGTCCTGGACAGTTCGTAAAAGTTGCTGTTTCATTCGCGGGGCAAAAAGCTGATGTTGGAATCGACTGAGAGCAACCCCTGGTACAAGATCCATCTCGTATACGTAGAGGTGGGCTAATTTACTACGCTCTTCGCAACTAGGAACAAAGCTGCGATAGGTTTGTCGTGCGCGGTTGATGACGTCGAGATCCAACATTAACTGGCGGAACTGTATGACTTTCGCTGGAACAATATCGGCGGCCACAGTATAGCTAGTCTCACCCTGTACAGGCGTGGGAGAGACTGGGCCCCCGGTGATGATCTCTGCCATGTTGTGGCAGTCATCCTTCGTTACAGGGCTGTGCCGGGCAAAGAAGTTGTCAATCTGGTGCGTTGACAAAGAGTCGATGCCTTCCACACCTGCTGCGTAAATAGATATATCCATAAGACCGGAATGGTGAAGTCCTTGAGAATGCAAAGCTCATCAAATTGAGGGTTGGTTGAGTGTCAGGTCGAGGGGACCATGGCGAAAGGTCCGTGACCTGAGATCGGTGATGACTCAGGAACCATCCGTCACATCCACTGCCACCGCCACCGCCATTGTCACTACTACGACCACTACAACCACCACCGCTACGAATGAATGCCACTGTATTCATACGCAAAAGCCGGAATTGGCTTTTGACACTTCGCCAATGCAAGCATGCCTGGCTAACCACCAGCCCTGGCTACCTGCCAAGTGAGAATTAGTGACTGCTGCCTAAAATTCTTTCCCCCGCCAATTACAGTTGGCAAGGAATCTGCAAGAGGCACGTAGTAGCCGCCGATCTTTGCTTCACAGGCCAAAGTGTGCGGTCCAGGGTATTTCCAACCCCCTGATGCACTAAATTTAGCTCCAAGGTGCCTTATCTGGCTGCGGTGTATCGCAGCATTTTGCCGCGGAGGCGCGGAGGGTTGAATGTGGCCTATTGGCAAGCTGCCCGGCCAAAATGTTGGCCGTACAGTCTTAGAGCCTGACTGACTTCGTACTCAGAGCATTGACTCATAAAGCTAAGCAGAAGCCACCAGAAACGAGGGTATTTGGATGAAAAGGGTTACAGGTGGAGTAATGGGGGGTAAAAGTGTTGATGCATTTCCAGATGGCGTGGTTGCGGGGTGGCCCGGTGGGGTTTGACTGATGTTATAATTATGCCGCCGATGAGGAGAGGAGGGGTACTCATGCCCGCACCCACTTTAGTGGGTGGGAGTTTTGCGAGTGCCAATTAAAGTGGGTGCGGGCACGAGTAGGTTCACCTGTCCGCAAGTCCCTGCCAAAAAACAAAGAGAGAAAGGACCATCAGCCTGTTCACAGAGTTCACAGCGGCCCCTGTACCCGGACGGGGCTTAGGTTGGGCATCAGCCAGACTATGGACCCACTATTCTGTGATAAGTGTCGGAGAAACGGATGATGGTGGTGCCGTAGCCAAGCAAGCCAACAGACCCACCTGCTGCCTCGCGCCTGTTGTCGGGGTAACACAGACCAACACCTCAGTTCTACGGTGATCGAAGCCTTTGTTTCTTTCTTCACTCCCTATTGCACAACTTTCTAGCCACGATGGATGATGAAATCGCTAATCTACGTCAACAACTTCGGGAAGAGCAACATCGACGTGAAGAAGCCGAAGGTCGTGTACTGGAAGAACAACGCCGACGCGAGGAAGAACAACGCCGACGCGAGGAAGAACAACGCCGACGCGAGGAAGAACAACGCCGACGCGAGGAAGAACAACGACGGCGCGAGGAAGAACAACGACGGCGCGAGGAAGAACAACGCCGACGCAAGAATGCCGAAGAACTTGCGAAGGCATCACAACCACAGACACTTCAGAAGTATCTCGAGTCTTGCCACTCGCTCAGTCTCGCCATTCAGGTAGTTACTGATCGCACCTTGACTACACAAGGCGACACGACCAACCCGACCGGCCGCATTTACCCTCGACGAATCATTCCGTGGGATGACTTCGCGACAAGACAAGAGGAGATTTGGGACCAGCTCTCGATCTGGTGCTCATTCTCCTCTGAAGCCGTGTTTCCATCCGCACATCAGTTGGAATATGTCATGTCTCTGATTAGCCCGATCAGCAGTGAGACTGGACTCCGAAACTTTCAGCGGGATACGGTCGAGAACGCGGTTCAAAAGCTGATGGATGAGGCATACAACAACGAGCAACTCCGAAGTAATTTCGGCTTACAGGGGACCGTGACGTTCGAGAGCCATACGAACCTCGGCCAGACTGATGACGCCGTATCCGAAGCAATGGAACATATGTCTATCGAGAGAGAACATACAGCCGCCGCGACGTCAGCCTCGATGTCACCGAGCCGCAAACCCCGGCGCAGGGCGAGGGGGAAAGGCAACCGGGCGGACCAGTTCTGCATATATCGCACCTTTGATGGCCGAAACGTTCCTGCCGTGGCGATCGAGTACAAGGCACCCCATAAGCTGAGGTGCGACGAGGTCGTTACGGGTCTAGAGTCCGAGATCCGGCCGGAACGCGATATAATCAACAAACACGATGAGGGGTTTACGTTCGCATCGAGATCACTCGCTGCCGCTGTTGTCACTCAGCTCTTCTCGTACATGATCGGCAAAGGCATCCAGTATGGATATGTGTGTACAGGTGAGGCGTTCGTCTTCCTCCACATTCCGGATGACCCTACCACCGTATATTATTCTGTGCACGTACCCAACCTGGACGTTCGGGATGATGATGAGAACAGGCTCCATGGCACAGCTGTTGCACAGGTCTTCGCCTTCATCCTTCGGGCCCTCCGCGCGGAACCGCCTCCTTCGTCCTGGCACGACGCCGCCGCAGCTCTTAGTACCTGGGCAGTAGAGTACGACGACGTGCTAAGGAACATTCCCGAAACGGTGCGCAAGGGCAAGGAACCGCGCGCCTCTCCCTACAAACCTCAACGCTGGCGAGGGTTCAAGCGCTCGCCGATTCGGACACGCTCTCGGTGCAAGCAACCCGACAGCAACACAAAGCATCGAGGCGACAGCGGTGACGACGAAGAAGAGACCCCTCCTTCCCCCACTCCAACGCGATCGATCCATACCGACGGAAAGGCTGTCACTAAGTCAACGAGGGCGGGTTCGGACAGAAAACAAGCGCAACATGGCAAAGGAGGTCAGCAGCATAGCCAACCGAAACAGCAGAATATACAGGATCGTCCGTTTTGCACCCAGCAATGCCTCCTAGGGTTGGCGAACGGTTGGCCAATGGATAGACACTGCCAGAATTTCCGGGACCATGGATATCAGCACCTCAATCGTGTGGAGTTCCTCCGACTCGTCCGTATCCAGCTCGCTGAAGACCGCGGCCGTGATGCTGATGCCGCACCGCTTTACCTGTCCGGCTCGATCGGTTCACTCTTCAAGGTGCGGCTATCCTCCTACGGGTACACACTTGTGGCCAAAGGCGTTGAGAGTCTCGACCTGGCCCGGCTGCAGCATGAGAACGAAGTGTATGATCGACTCCGCTCGATCCAAGGAAAACATGTTCCGGTATGCCTGGGAAGTGTAGATCTGGTCCTACCATTCTACTATGATAGTGGCATCTACAAGCACTTCTTGTTCCTCAGCTGGGCCGGCCGGCCTCTGTTCGACTCCGCCAATCAAGCCATCAGGACAGACGTCGTTGACTTGGTTGCCATGGCTTACAAGGAATTGCACAAGTTGGGGATCCTTCATGGCGATGCGGAGCCGCGCAACGTATTACGCGACACAGTGAGTGGTAATATTATGGTAGTGGATTTCGAGCGGGCAGAGTTCCGCTGTCGCCCACCTCTCGGCTCGCTTAACTCAAACGGTCAAACCCAGAAGAGAAAGAGGGGGATGTTAGAGAAGCGAGGGAAAGGCGATTTTACCAAAGAACTAGAATCCATCGTAGAACGTGTTTCAAGGTGTATAACAACAGCACGGTCAGAGGCTGCTATCTATGCGGCCAAGATCGTGCGACGTATCTAAGGAATGACAAAGAGTTGGACTGATGTCAAAAGAAAACGGACCAAGGAGAAACTAAAGCATAGAGATCACCACAAACTAATCACTCTGAACCCATGAATCTCCCCGTCTTAGGGCTCTTTCCTCTCTAGTACGGGACACCCATCCCTCCACCTCGGCCAAAGCACCTGAGGGCGAGTCTCTGTTTGCTAGGAGGAAGGAAAAAATGTCGGCAGGGCTGAACTCCAGCTCCGGCACTAGGGCTGCGAATTGATCTGCCAGTCTCCGGACTTCCTCATTGCTGTCTTCTCGGTTGTCCAAGTCAGACAGCTCCTCTTCCGATTGTTGAAACACAGTGTTGAATATCTTTCTGGTCACGTCAGCATCTGCAAGCTGAAACTCGATCTTCTTGTCAACGCGGCCAGATCGGATCAAAGCTTCATCAAGATGCTCTATGTGGTTTGTCGTCATGATGAGGACGCGCCCCTCTTGTGATGCGACGCCGTCGAGAACATTAAGAAGCCCAGATAGCGAAACAGTCCCGTGCGGCTTCGATGACCTTCGTGAATCTTCCGATCGGGAGTCAAAATCATCGGCGTCGGATACATGTGATTGGGTTGTACCGACGGCATCAACATCCTCAAGTAGGACAACACAGCGTTGAGGAAGCTCCCTGAACAAGGCACTGAGTTGTCCATCACTCATAGCAGCGAGGCTGAGAACGTAGATGTCCAGTCCGGAACAACCGGCGACGGACATGCTAAGACTGGATTTTCCGGTTCCAGGACGGCCGAACAGCAGGTAGCCTCTTCGATGTGGCAGCCCACGGCTCGCGTACCAGGACCGAGCTTTGGGATCGAGGAACGAGCGGACGTCCTTAAGGAGCGTCTGCTTGAGCTGTTCGTTCATGATAACGGTATCGATCGGCCTGAGGTCTCGGGTGGTAGTTCGCTTCCAGCCGTTATTATAGTTCTCGAAGATCGAAGTTTTGTTTTCAGAATGCTTCAGATATTCGACGCGACATTCTTCCATAAGTTCCCGTAGAACTCGTGAAGAACGCCCAACGCACGAAACTGTCATTGTGTTGCGCGGAAACAATGCTGCTTTGTCTTGCGTGCACCGTAAAGTGAGACGGTGCCCGCGATACCAGAAACACAGCGGTTCTCCCCAAGGAGTAAACCGAAGATTTTTTTTTGCCGCAATATTGGGGTTGAGCTGGGCCAGAGTTCTTCCTCGTCTGCTTTCAACACTAACAAGCGAGGAGCTAGCATCTTTGGAAAAGGCTTGACCGGAAACCCACGCATCCAACGTGTCATATGCCTCGTCGGGATCGTGGACATCGGCCTTTGAAGCTGGAGGATGTTAAATATGTGTTACGGGTTTAGGAAGGGCTACTAACTGAGGTATGTATCGACGAATGCTCCCACGGTCCTGCACAGGAACTTGCCGCAAACCATCAACATCCCGCAGATACACAACAAACCGGCGTAGCCATCCAAGTTTCCGTTCAGAAGTTGTTGGAGTATTGCGGTGAGGCCGGTGAAGCCGGTGAAGCCGGGGAAGAAGATGTCCATGACGGAGAGATGGGGAGGAGGGGGATGCATGACTTAGAAAGTGCTCTTTAAAGTATGTCTGGCAATATCGACAACACCACTTGCAGAAGTTGGAGGTCAGAATGTCGACAGATTTCTTGCGTTCACGCCAGTACTCATAGGCTAGACATACTTAGAACGATAAGCTTCTTCAGGAAGGGAGGGCACGGCGGAGGCTTTTAAACTCATGACTGTGGCAGAATAACGGATGTGGCTACCCATCGCCGGCTTAGGAGCGGCGATGGGAATCGTCTCAACCTCTGAACCAGTTCCCTCGTCCTTGTTTCCCAGACCAACAGCCACCCTATTCCACTGGTTACGGGAGAACGGCCCCGGGGCTTGCAATTAGCATAATTTGCGTAATGGACCAACATCTTGCAGGTGCAGCATGGGCAAAACCGTCGTCTCAAGATCAGTCCTTGATCTGGTTGGCGTCGGATTTTGTGAGCATTGGTATGTCAATAAGACGGGTCCCTTCCCCATTTGGATGGAGAGGATTTTTGTGGCTGTCGCTAAACAGGCTAGTCCAGCCGCGTCATGGCACGTGCGATAGCTGGAAGAACGGGGCGGCGTTCTCCATAATTTTACAGTTCTAGAACATTCAGAAATCGAGAAGGAAAGCATCGATAGTCACATAACCCGTTAGGAAAAATTGATTGATGCAACTATGAGAGACAATTCGTGCACGGAATAACTATCGACCGCCAGATCTTTTGATCGGGAGGAGGTTCAGGCTTCACGCACCAACTTAACCCCTCCCTCAGTACCTTACCGCTAGGCTGCGACACAACCCCACGAGACGATACGAAACGATACGCAACGATACCTAAATCATTCCTTTCCGACGCACCTGCTGTGCTCGTGTCACGTGAGGAAACCCGATTTATCACGGCTATGACCGCCGGTTGATGTGAATTTCAAGATCTACACAAGCTTTGTAATCCGGAAATTCTTTAACTTGCGCACGACTTTCCTGACCGCTGTGAGTAGATGACTTAATCTTGCCATTATCATGGCATTATCACAGCGGTACTAAACAGGCGCAATTCCTCTAGTACAGGAGTTCTAGGAGGGGTTCACTGGCGGTTCTTATGTGGACCTCATGTTCAGGGCAGGTCATATAGTATATTAAATCTGTATTGCACAAATGTAGTCCGGAGGATCTGAGTTTCGTCTCAAACCTATTGCCTATAGCTAATCGCCAAAGTGTCGGAGCTCATGCCCCATCCACTTTTGCTTGCCCGCTGGAGGTGCACTAAACGTCCGATCCAATGAAGGCTCCGTGGGACAAATAGCAGCCGAATCGCATCTTGCTCTTTGGGCCGAAGTGGTGCCATTGCGCATGACCCTTCGCATGGCTCTAGGCGTGTTCTTGTTCGTGGCGTCTCGAATCCCAGCACGCGTGCGGCGTAACCACTTACGCGTGGCACACAAGATCTCTTCTCGTCCTCCGTAGCTTGCCCGGGGCTAATATTGAGGAAAGCCGGCTACGTAACCTTGACCACATCATGAGTTGAAACTTCTACTAGCTTCGACTTTTCTTGCCGTGGCTGATGCTCTCTATTCTCCTGACGCTGCGGCGACGCCTTCGCGCGATTGTCAGATGGAAAGCGTATCTATCCACGGCGATAGTTGCTGCCAGTCACCCGGGGTCTCGAAGGTAGAGCACCGCTCGACTCTTTCGTGCAGCCTTTGTACACGTTGCCAAGACCCACAAAGCATGCTTGTAAGGTGGCTAAGACGTGATCTGAGATGATGATGATGTATTTGACGCTCATGGTAAAGAAGGACGTGCTTTACAGGCTAACGTCTTTACCTAACATTCCCTTCAATGAGTCGTGTAAATCTTAGAAAAGAAAGTGGTCACCTCTGGCTATGTATTCGCAGTAGAAGGAAGGCTTCTTTAATAGTTTTACGTGGAAGGAAATCAACGTTTACCGTTACTATTTCTTCTCTAGAGGAGATAGCGTGGTATCCAGCATGATGCACATGTCGCTTCCTCCTTCGCAAAAATTCTTGATGTTTGGGAAGTTGGTTCTATCCATCTTATTTGGTGGCTGTTGACGAGAAGCCATGATGATTTGTTGGATAATATGGACTGCAACAAGCGCTGGCCAAATCCTATGCACGCGAGTGAACCAGACACCCTATCGTGCTACGACAATAGGATTGACGTTTGCAGTATGTACCGTACCATATGTTTATTGTATGTATAGTTCAAGAGCACAATTCGATGATGCATTGCGTGGCGACAGCCCCAAACTAGACCGGATGAGCGAAAGCCACAAAAGATGGCGTAGAAGCTCATGCTGGCACACGGATACAAATCGACTACCCAGAAAATCTAGTATCATTTACATGTCCACCGCGGATCGTACGGAGAATTTCTATTCCGTTGTGTGTGTTCTGCATCATGAGCCTGACGAAGCAGGTGATTAGCTTTTGAAAAGCTAGACAGAAGAACGGTTTACAGTAAAGCACCAGTCTTTTTCAACATAATCGTGTGTGATGTTGCCCATGTCAAAATCCATATGTTGACGAGTTTCAGATCCTCACGAGAAGTTCCATATCCTCATTTAGGGGCCCATAGAACAGCCTTCCGCCAACCACTTGATTTTGTCTTACTCTTCATGGCGCGCCTCGATGCGTGTCTATCATAAGGAGATCTGGCGATGCAACTACAGCAACCACGATACCCTCATATGGTTGGTGAGTCTGGTCTGGGGATACCGCACTCGGCAGACCCCGCGTAAGGATCATTCGAATTCCAGTCGAAAGAATTAGTGGTAATCGCGCCATCGCGGCTGGCTGTCCTGAGATGGAGCGAGCGTTCTGCGGAGACTTTCCCGAAAATGTGTGCTACTCTGTACGAAGACATTGCCTCGCTCTTCTTGGTTGGTTCATGATGTCGAGCCGCTGCAGAGCAGGCGATCTTGATACCAGCCGCGATGTCTGGAGACGTTATGCTGGTCGCAAAGCTCGTTCCTTGATGCGAACCATCTTGTGCAATTCTCCTTTCCTTCCTGATACTGTCGCTCTCCTCGTCGGAGTCGCAGAGGAGGAAGGTCGACACATGTTCATCTGGAAGCATCTGTCTGTGAAGCATTTCACTTGATGGGGTGATTCTCAAAGGTGAGAATACTGAGTGAAGCTTTGAACCCATGATGCTTCTGGATGATTTCTTTGCACCAAATGTTGACTGCGGCATGTTTGAGACCTACATGTCACGAGTGTGCACATACTACTTCCCACTCACAAGCGCCAGGAGAATAAATGTGCTGTAGGTGCTGTGTATCATCACTCCAAAAAACCCCTGTGGAGCGTGTCTGTTGGGATCAAAGTGTCTGAAGCCAGCGAGCAGAGCCAGAGATGGAAGATACCGCGTGCAGCCGTACGGCTCGTCTGATCGCTCCGAAAGCCAGGTCAAGTGAAGCTGCCCCACGCATGGCGGTAGTGCAGAAGCTGGATGATGCCAGAGGTGAAGATTCGGAGGGCAGAAAGACCCAGCTGTTGGTGGCCTTCGCTTCACGCCGCGCGGATAAGGCTGGTCGAAGTGAGCATTCGGATGCCAACGTTACAAACGTAGGCTGAAAGCAGAACTAAATCTGCGAACAGGGTACATGGCGAAGCAGGGCGGTTGTTGTGGGCCGGGGACAGCCCATCTTGAGAGCCGAAGCAGGCTCCTCAGGTGAGCAGCATCTTTCATCCTAGATATTGACGAGGTCCTAGTTGCGTTTCTAGGCAGACCAGCCGCAAAAAACTCCTCAACAATATCTGATGGATCGTATAGACAGGGTATATGGGTTAAAACCCTACTCGGGTTACGAAAGGCCAGATCTAGATTTCACAGATAGAGTAATAAGGAAGCAGGATCCTCGTCGTGTGGCTGGGGACAACGCCGGTTCTGACGCAGGATATGGCGCAGATTTTGAGTCATAAGCAACTTAGAAGATAGGGTGTTCGGTACTGTAACATAGACGGTGTGTGTCTAGAGAGCCGAGCCAGAACCGACATATAGTGAGGGCCAAAAGCGGATGCTATAGATGGGCTAGCCGGCAAGCAACATCCTTGTTTCGACGCCAGACATGACCTGCAACAAGAAAGTGGCAGCGGCTCCCTGAATCTCGACTTCTAGGTATTGGGGTCAGAGTTGGAAACGGATTTCACAAGATAAAGGCATTTTGGTACAAAGAGACCCTTGATCACATTTTTGAGAATGCATCATTGCGGCCCCCAGCCGTCGACACGGGCTATTGGACGGAACCTGACGTGAATCCCGCGGGTAGGCGATGTGGTAGTGCATGCAAGTGTGTTATTGCTTGCTGGAGGTGCACGTGGAGGTGCACGTAGCAGA